>NW_023276793.1:1105000-1107500 GCF_013357705.1 Chelonus insularis
AACTGTCGATCCTCTCGCGACACTATTCGCACTTCTAGAACGAATCCAGTGAGAGTGAGAGTGGCCTCTGCCTCTTCTCAAAGTAGTGTCGCATCTACTATAACCTCAACCTTAACAGCCACAAATAGTGTTGTTGTCTCATCGTTGTCTGCGAATGCAGCTTTATTATGTTCAGAAAGGAGACAGGCCAAGGCTCGGTGGAGTGATGAGGACCTAAGAAGGATGGCTATTGCTGAGTTAGAAGCCCCGGTAAGCGTCCGCTCTTCTATCAACGACTTTCTGGTACGCACGGTTCATTTTGAGTCAACGAGAGGTCTTGAGGCAATCAAAAGCATGAGAAAGCGTGACAAATATCGACAACTCTTGGAAGAGTTACGTGCACGCACTATATTAGAACCTGGCTGTGATCCTGTCGAAGTGCACGAAGTTGGAAGTGATCTACCTGTCTCTCTAATGGCACCCTCAAGTATCCTGCACGCCCCCGCGAGTCGTCCAGTTCCTGTGCCGAGTTCTTCGCCGCTTGACGCTGTAAATAACACGGAAATACACCATACCGATGCTAGATCTGTTCCTCCCACAGTCGATTATGAAATTGTACATCCATATCAGTGCCCTGATTGCCAGAGAAGTTTCCCCTCAGTGAGAAGCCTAAGCCAACATAAGAGGCATGCCCATCGTTTAGTACCTAGCTCTGAGGACCGTCAGGAGAGTGCTCTGGATTATCATTGCCCATTATGCTCACGCAGCTTTGTTAGCGCAATTGCTTTGGGGCAGCATAAACGTCATACCCATCCTGTTGAGGCCAACGATGACATCCGCTTGGCGACCCGGAACATCAAATGGAAAGATGAAGAACTGCGCATGCTTGTCGCCGCTGAGCTTCAGGCTGGACCCGAACATGCTGGGAGTATTAACAACTATCTCACAAGTTTGAACATCGTCGCACGCACCGCAGCTGCAATCACTCTTGAACGTGGCTCCGCAAGATACAGGAATTTACGAACAGAAATGTTAGCACTTAGATCCAGTTTGCTTGACCCTCCTCCTTCCGGAAGTGTTGACTCGATTTCTCAAGCAAATGTCGCAGTTCCACAAACACCAACAATCGTGGATACTGTAGTGGGTTCAGATCATGGTTCGTCACTGAAAAGCTTTCATGACTGGTTATTAGATACAAAGAACATACTTATGAACTCTAGCTCCCGTCCAACAGGGCTTGAAGATATCCTGAAAGCTGTTGATGCTGTCCTGCAAGGTGAAAATCCTGAATTCTATCTTCTTGAATGGTCAAAAGCTGTCTTCCCTGAGACCAGACCTTACCAGCCCCGTAAATCTAAAAGCAACTCTTCTGAAACCGTTGTAAGCAGGAGTCATAAGAGGCGTAGAGAGTATGCTCGACTGCAGACCCTATGGAGTAAAAATCGGTCCAAAGCAGCGAGGCTTGTTCTGGAGGGCGATCATAGTCAATCTTGTGTGTTGTCATTGGAGGAACAAGAAGCCTTTTGGAGGCCAGTTTTCGAGGATGAGGGCAGCCAATGGGTCGACAATGAGAATCAAAATGTCTCAGCTTGTGGATTGGAGGACGCTTGTGTACCTATTGAAGCATCTGAAGTGCAACGTATTCGACCAAAACTCCGCTCGGCACCTGGCCCTGATGGCCTTTCAGCGAAGGAGTGGACTTCTAAAGTAGATCCTTGGGTTGCGGCGACAATTATGAACATCCTTTTACTCTGGGGTCATGTCCCTGCGTACTGGAGGGATTCGAGGACAATACTTATCCCGAAGAAGGACGGAGCTCAGGATCCTGCTCTTTTTAGACCGATTTCTATCTCTTCTGTAATCTTAAGGCACCTACACAGAATTTTGGCTGATAGAGTGATCTCCCGTGACGTGTTTGACAAGAGGCAGCGTGGATTCATCCATGCAGATGGCACAGCAGAGAATATTGCAATTTTAGCAGCTATTCTTGACAAGGCTAGATCAAACAAAAAGGACATCCACATTGTTTCTATAGATGCTCAAAAAGCGTTTGACACGGTTTCTCATGGGGCGATAGACAGTGTCCTTTGTAAGCGTGGATTCTCCAGTATCATCAGAGCCTACTTTCAGAATCTATATAGGGAGTCCAAAACGCATCTCGAAGTAAATGGTGCCCTTTCTTCGTCTATACGACCGGCACGTGGTGTGAGACAAGGTGACCCATTCTCCTCTGTCGCCTTTAACCTAGTCATGGATGAGGTTCTTCGAGTAGTTGATCCCAATGTTGGTTTTGACCTTGATGGTGTCCGGGTTAATGCCCTTTCTTTTGCAGACGATCTTTGTCTTATTGCCTCTACTAAGACTGGAATGCAAAGAGTGCTTGATAAGATCTCTGAAGCAATGACAGCACACGGCCTTACAGCAGCGCCCCATAAATGTCATGCAGTTTCTATCCTCTTGGCAGGAAAGGTTGGAAAAATGAAAGTAATCACTGAGCCTCTATTTACGATCAATGCACACT
>NW_023276793.1:1112500-1178256 GCF_013357705.1 Chelonus insularis
TAAAATATAGTAAGTTAGGATAAGACCCTGAATATAATTTTTAATCATTCCGTTCAAAACTCTCTGACTGTTAAGATTGTAAGCACCTTTCTCAAGTTTTTCTCTGACAAATAAATTTTTTGTTTTGTATATATTTTCATTAAGGTTAATTACAATCTGTTATTATTTAACAAAAAGTAGTTCTTCTATTTTTTTTTTTTTTATAACGGCAATATGAATAGACTGTATTTAAAAGATCCTCCAATGAGTTACTCTCTGTTATTTGATAAATAAAACAAGTAATGATAAATTTTTTTGTTCATTTTTAAATGAATATTTAATGCCTCATAATCTTTCCAACAGCATATCAAAAAAATTTCTTCTTCAACCAAGTAAAATTTACTTGTAATATCATTTATTTATTTACTTATTTATTTAATGGCATCCATTAAATAGAATCATAAAATTGTACTGAAAATCCAAAAACATGTCATTAATTTATTGAATAAAAATCTCAATAATGAAAATTTATTGATTCTCTTGTATTCCGTATTATCCGAGTCAGTAAAGAGGATTGTCTATCATTAGGTGATCTTGTAGCATCAAGGAATGTTTTTAAATCTTCATTATTCAAATTACTCCAAATTGCATCAATACATTCATCAGGTAATTGTTGATTAATTCGTAATTTAAAATACTCTCTAGCAGAATTCATTAATGTTCGTCGAACTTTTGCTTCTCGGAATCGATTTCTAATAATATTTATATATAATGGAAATTCAAATTCATGATAATCTGCTTTCAAATATTCCTCAATATCTTCAATATGAACATATCGACTTAAATAATAAATACTTTTTTTCAGCAAATTATAGAAAGTTATATAACGATTTTTACCAATATCCTCAGAATGACTTGTTGTACATTTCATTAGTTGGATTTCTTTTTGACATTTTTCCATCACTTTAACTTTTTGACTATGAAAATGATGATTTATAATATTCCAATCTTTATTATTTACATGTAATCCAGCGGCTTTCAATTTAATAATATGTGTCACTAAAGTATCAATTTCACTTCTTGAATATTCTTTCATCGTATGGAATATTGTCTGAAGAGGAGTTAATGAATCTATTCCATATAAAACATTAACATCAGCACCATATTTTATAAGTTTTTTAATCATTCCATTATTTAAATCTAAAACAGCATAATGAAGGAGAGTATATCTATTCGTATTGGACGAATTTATACTAACATATGTAGAAGTAAAATTTTTGATAAGTTGGATAAATAATTTCATATATTGAGAAACATCAGTTGATGGACAGATATCAATACAAAGCCCTTCAAATTGACATTCAATATAAATAGGTAAATCACCGTTATTAATTACAGCATGAGAATTGAGATGGTGTTTCAATAAACATTCAACTACTTCATTGTTATCAGAATGAGAAGCTATTATATATGGTGTCAAACCACGGTCATCAACAGCTTCAACATTTGCACCATGTTTTAATAATAATTCTACAACATTTACCATCAAGGAGTATATACGATTTATAATTTTCCAATCATTACCATGTGAATACATATTTGCGACATTCATAAGAAAAGAATAGTCTGACTCATCTCTATTGATTTGAGCAAGTTTTGTATGTTCAGAATAACAAGCAAAGTGCAAAGGTGTCATTAAACGATTATTAACCAAATTGACCTCAGCACCATATTTTAATAGTAATTCGATCATTTTTACTAAGTTTATTGAGAATATACTTTTACAAAGTAAAGAAAGTGGTGTAAATCCTTCATTATTTGCAGCATTTACTGAAACATTGAGTTTTAATAAACATTCTATCATCTTGATATCGTATATCTTTTTTACGGCTGTATGAAGAAGAGTTTCACCATTAGGATCAACATATTGAACATCAACATTTTCATCTAATAATAATTGAACTATTTTAAGATGACCATTAATGATTGCTCCAAAAATAAGATCATTACCTGGTGCCTGAATGTTAGCTCCGCTTTCTATAAGTAATTTAACGATGTTATAAAAATAATCATTTCTAGAAGAATTATAATAAATACAAAAATGTATTAATGAATTTCCCTTGGGATCAGGATTATCTGGACTAATACCATGCTCCAAAAATAATTGAACAACTTTCTCACAATTATTATATACAGCAACACGAATAATAATTGAAAATGTTGGATCATATTTTATCTTTGCACCATATTTCAATAATAGTTTTATCATCTTCGGATCAGAGTTGAATACAGCTACATGCAAACATGTCACATCAATTGAATCACTTTCTTTATCATACGATTTTAATAATTGACGATATAAATTTAAATTAATAGAAAAAGTCATAACATTCTTCAATTCTTCATCAGGTATTGACATATTTACATCAGCATTATGTTCCAAAAGTTTTTCAATAACGTTATAACGTTTTTTTAGACAAGCAATTGTTAATAAATTAAACCTTGTTTTTGAATTAATCATATTTACATCAATTCCATGTTTTAAAAGTTGTAAAACAATTAATAAATGTCCATTTTCAACAGCTTTGTAAATGAAATCTTCATCATGATAATGATCTGGATGAATGATGAAATTATTATCATTTAGCAACAAATCAAGACATTTTTTAGCTTTTAAACCAGATTTCATCACTAAATCTTTAGGAATATATCGATTAGATGAAGTTAATGATGAACAATGAGGTATAATTAGCTTCATTATTTCTGCATTTTTTTGAGAAATAGCAGTCTGGAATGGAACTATCAAATCAATTGATGGATTACGTTTCTTTGCATAATCAATGAGCAACGTAACTATATCTCTATGATTGCCATCAACAGCTGCGAGAAGTAATGTATTTAAATCGTCATTATCAAGAGCACCTTTCTCTAGAAGTAAAGAAGCAGCTTCCATTTTACCTAACTGAACTGCAAGATTCAATGGTGTTTCATTATTTTCATTTCTAGCAAAAATATCTGCACCTTTATTGAGTAACAATATCATGATGTCTGTGTCATTAAATTGACAAATTGTCCAATGTAATGGAGTATTGCCTCTTGAATTAGAACAATTAACAGGAACATTATCATTTATCAAATCTTTAATTTTCAATCTGTTTTTCTTAACAAATGCATCACAAAAATTCTGATAATTTTCTTGTTGTGAATTTAGCATTGCTTCTTGTTTACTTTTTTTTACATACATTTTTTGATGTTAATAATACTTAATTTAACTAGAAAATAATATAAATTAGTAATTAGAATAAAATAGTACAATAATAAAGATGAATTATTGATAATAATTTAACTTACTGATTTTGTAAAGAGACCGGTGGAAATTATGCGAGGTGCTTTAATCATGAGACACGTTTATTTTAGTATAGTATATAGAATCAAGAAAAGAGTGGTTTGGTCGGAAAACTTCGGTTATATATATCCTCATTATTGCTATAATGGCTAGAGTAACGTCATAATTAATCATTTACCATGTGATTTCACTTTTCTCACTTTTAGCGGAGAATTTGAGGTTACACTTATCATTCGTTGCTCGAGAAGGAGCAAGTTTCTCTATTTTCTATACTTTTTGTTGAAGGAAGTCGCTGTGTGGCGCCACTTTCCGAAAAAAAACCTTATTCTAGATTATCGACACTTGGTATTTCAAAACACTAACCTCAAAAAGAATACGTGTAGAAAAAAAACAACTTGATAAAAGATATTTTCAATAAAAAAGCAAAGTATTTGACGGACTTTTCTAATTTATCTCTCATTCTTGCTTGTGTGAGCCAATGGCTTTGTATATTACAGTAGTGATTTACTTCGTGTATGTATCTTTGTGTGTATAAATTCATTGACTGTAAACGTGCATGTAACGCATATACACAGTGAAAAAAATATTATTTTATCCAAATGTCATACATCAAGGAGTGACATTTAAAATTCTGAAGCTGCTATACGTAAACAATTTAGTAATAAAAGCAGCAATTTTTAAAAAACAAGAAAATTAACAGTAGTTCAACGAAATTTAATGTATGTAATCATTATAAACGTAATAGAAGTGATAATAAAATAAAAATAAAAATATCCGTACGTATATAGTTACATGTGTAGATAATATTTAAGTAAATAAGGGAAAAAAATATTTTTTTTATCAAATTTAAAGTGTCAAACAGAACAGTATTACCATCAGGCAAAGCAATCATAATTAACCAATAAATTTAACTTCTATTAATATTAATATTTAATATTAATATTCATCATCAACCTGTGACAAAAGTAATTTAAAGATTACATACAAAATTACTCTTGATAATCGTTGTTTTTTTCGTTTTGATGAACGATATTTTGTTATAGTGAGTGACAAACGATATTTATAATATTATAACCTAACTACCAATTTGATTGAAAATTACGTGTATTCATCAGTATAAGAAGAAAAATTATAAATATACAATGGATGTGGATGATTTTGATCAACATTTATTGCAACAATTCAGTTGTATGGGCACAACAGATAAAGATGATTTAGTAAAACAATTACAAAGATTACTTGCTGGTAGCCAATTAAATGAAGCTACTGCTACTTTTTTTTTAGATATGAACAATTGGTGAGTATTGCTAAAAATTTTGTTATCATTATCAATTTAATCTTCGTTAATATTTGAAAATTAACCTGTTATCACTTGCTAATTCTTTCACATTATAACCAACAAAACATTTTACTTACAGTAATTGTTTCCCTATTAATAGTACTATTTCTTGTTTTAATCATTACAAAATAAATCAATTTAAAACTTTTATCAATTTTCTAAATCTTACTGTTTCTTTTTTCAAGTTTATTTTCAATAAAAATATATTTTATTATTGATAATTGCAAGACATGTTTTGAGGTTATATTAGAAAGAGTTGGATATCTTCTACATGAATTCGCTTTTATATTGAAAAAAAAATGTAACAAATGATTAAATTAATTGTTTTAGGAATTTACAAGCAGCAATATGTAGTTATTTTGACTTTGAATCACCTTTCAAGCTTCCTAGTATGTCTTTAATATGTGACAGTACGATAGGAGAAGGTGAATCAGTGTCTCCAAATACGAAGTTCCAAAAGTCATGGAAAGTACAAAATTCTGGAAATGAATCATGGCCTGAAGGACTTTGCCTTCAATATACTAGTGGTGCTGTAATGGGAGATTGTACAAAAGTTGACGTACCGACATTAAGACCTAAAGAAATCACTGAAATCAGTGTCACTCTAACCAGTCCTAATGAATTAGGAGTTTTTCAAAGTAAATGGAGAATGATGACACCTTCTGGCTCCTATTTTGGTGGTAAGAATAATTAAGCTATTATTTTTTCTATCTTAAACAAAGTAATTCTTTTATTCATCAAAAATAAATATTCAATTCTTCATAATAATTACTAGCTAATGATGGAATTATTTTTCTAGATGTTATTTGGGTAATAATCACAGTCAGTGAGACTGGTACTCTGGCAGTCACTCAACAACTTCATCAATTATCAACTTCACAATCGAATGACGTTCAAATGTCCTAGCCTTCTCCTTAAGAATAATTAAATAAGTCAGATAATTTTGAGATAATCTATTTTATAAATATTGAAGAGTAAAATTTTAAAAAAATGAACATAAAAGTAAGAAAAACTATTTAAGTATATAAAGTAACAATTTTAATTGTTCTCAATAATAGGAATATTATATACATTGTTTATTTTTTTTTTGTCTTTACCTTTGATCATATAATTTATATCGTTCAACTATTGATAGATTTTTTTTAGCTTATTCAAGACTATTTTCACTTATCCTATTTAAAATGGTTGTAAAGGATAAGTTGTAATGAGTTTAAATATGACATAGAAAGGTTTTCAGTAGTAGGACTTTATATGTTTCTCTTTTTTTTTTGTTTTTAAATGCATAATGTTTATGTAGATTGGTTTGTGAAGCTGAATGATTTATAGAAATGATAATAAGTATCATTATTTTTATGATATATTAAGTAAAGTAAATTGATAATAAATCATATTTTTGTTGATTTTATCTCAGGTCATGGATGGAATGGAAAATCATGTTCATTTTTTCAAGTGTGTTATTAAGTTAAATTGCCAAGTTATTCATCTTACTCATTAGCTAAATAATTAACAAATTGTAAAATATCCGAGCAATGAATATGAATAGCAATGATTCAATTTTTATATTGAAAAAATTAATTTAGAAAATTTAGAGAATAAATATTGATTTGTAAGAAGGAAGAAGAGAAAAAAAAACGAAATAATAATGAAAAGAAAAAAACAAAAGTTAATTTTTTCAAGAGTACTTAGTAGTGTCTTTGAAATAAATAAGGTCTTGAGAGTATAAATAAAAACAAAAAATATGAACAAAAATATTTATTTTATTATTTGAATAATTATAGTGATTAATAATCCTAATTAATTGGTAATTAAAATAATTTTTCTTTTTCTAAAATAAAAAAAATATTTCTACTCTCTCGACCTTAATTAATTATTAATAATAGATATTAAAGATAACATGTGATACATTTTCAATATTTAAATAGATCATAATAACGAATTAAGACGTAGATTATTGAGGGAATATATTTTTTTGGAAAATTATAAATATAATACAAGTTTTTCTTCAATACTTCCAATTGAATATTCGATTAATAATTTCTTTCTCGAAATATGTAAAAAAAAAATCATTACTGTAGGAATATTTGTATTAATCTTAATGACTATAAAAAAAATTAAAATTATTTTGAGAAAAATATCAGATATTGTTTAATTGAAGTTTAAAAATAATTATACAGCCATTTTCATGGATATTTTTGGGTGAGGTTTATAATTAATTAATTCAAAATCACTTGCAATAAAATCATCAATTTCTTTTACTTGACGTGTGATTTTGAGACTTGGAAAATCATTTGGCGTGCGTTCACATTGGATATTTAAAGCATCAATGTGGTTTAAGTAGACATGACAATCGCCCATTGTATGAACAAATTCTCCAGGCTAGATAATTAATTAAATTACTAATGAATAATAAATGGATATTTAAACATATTCTTACCTTCAAACCAGTAATGTGAGCAATCATGTATGTTAGAAGTGAATATGAAGCGATATTAAAAGGAACTCCAAGACCCATATCAGCACTGCGTTGATAAAGATGACAAGACAATTCATTATTATCTACGTAAAATTGTACGAGACAATGACAAGGAGGTAGAGCCATTTTTGGAATATCTATTGGGTTCCAAGCACACATAATCATACGACGATCATTAGGATCTTTGCGAATTAGATCAATGACGTTTTGTAATTGGTCTACACCTGAATAATAATAATAATATAATGTTCATAAGTTATTTTGTAATGATCAATGCTACTTCAATTGAATGAACGTCTGTTGAATTGAGTTGATTATTTTTAGATTGAATTAATAATGATTATGTACCTTGACCAGTGTAATCAGTATGCATATCAACATATTCAGCGCCAAAATGTCGCCATTGAAAGCCATAAACTGGTCCTAAATCACCTTCCTCACGATTTTTAAATCCACAATTATCTAAAAACTCTCTCGAGCTGTTAGCATTCCAGATATTCACTCCTTTAGATGATAATTCTTTGGAATTTGTTGATCCTTTGATGAACCATAGCAGCTCTTCGACTACTCCTTTCCAAAATACCGACTTTGTTGTCAATAATGGGAAAATATCTAAATAAAAAAATAATCATTTATTTATAATTATTTTATTTTATTATAATTAGTTAATATCTTACCATTTTTTAGAGTAAATCTCATCTGAGCTCCAAATATAGAATAAGTTCCAACACCAGTTCGATCATTTTTCTTAGCTCCTTTATTAATTATTCGTTTAATTAATTTTAAATATTGATATTCTTCATGATCATCATTTTCTAACTCATTATTTCCATTTTTTAATTCATTAGAATCATTTATTTTGCTAACACCGTTGGAAGCCATTGGAAACTTTGTTTATTTTGTCCAAAAATAATGACGCGTAATAAAATTTCACGGATTTGTCTTTGGAAATCGTTAAATTCAAACATTTAAAGGTTAAACGAACACACCATAAAAATATATTCAATATATTCTTAATTGTTTAATCATAAAAATCATTTTTTTATTCATAATTTTGGAATTAAATATCTCATAATTGATGTGCATTTATAACAATGCACCAATTGCATCAGTAGCTTAACTGATCAACAATTTTATAATTTAAAAAAATGAAAAAATTTAAATTTACCCGCCATTATTTAATTCTTAGAAAAAATTGACAGGTCAGACATAACCTCAATACATTACACCTGCTGTACCAATTAATTATAAACAATAATTTGTAAATATAATTGGATTTTTTAATTAAAAAACAGAACAGGTAATAACAATCATTTATTTTATTAACAACCTATCTATACATGTTAAATTATCAATTAAATATTTAAGGTTATTAATTAAAATAATTAAATGTTGAAATTATTTCAGATAAAATAGGTGTTGTAAATAAATAAATCAACAATGATAACGTCTAAATAATATCTATAAATAACGAATAAAGTATAAATAATTATTTTTATAAAGTCACTCAGTAATAATGGCTGCAATAAAGCATACTCTACAACGAGAGATATTTACGCCCAATGATGAGAAATTATTGAGTGTTTGTTTTGTTAGTAAGGCATATAAAAAAAAGAAGACGAGTTTTTTGTGTTTAGTAACAACAACTGATACTCCAGGAACACTGATTATTTACCAAATAAAAAAAAATGATAAAAATGTATATAAAAAGAAACAATCATGGTTACTCAATGATATCCAAGTGGTTGATGGACTTAAGAACAATTCTATGGACATGGAGTTACATATTGACAAAATTTATCGTTGGTTTGTTGCTACACAACAAGAACGGAGAACATTTATCAGTAATTTGTACACATATTCTTGTAATTTACCACAGAGACCAGAGTTTAAAAATGTTCCTAAAGAATGGTTGAACGATCCTGTCATTTCTACTGAACGAGATAACATTTCTCTAACACCAGGTAAGACATTGACATCAATAATTTATAAAAATTTTGGTGAAATAAATTTTTATTAATTATTTTTATATTTTTAAAGATCTTTTAACACCAGCCATATCACTTGATTACCAGCCAATAACCGACAAAGAAGCATCTGACCTAGAAACTCTAATGTCTGGCTGTGACTACGCAATATCAAACGCCGAGCTTTTCATGGAGACCCTAGCAAAGGACCTGTCTATCCTCGATGGCGAGAATGTTCAATCAGTTTTAGCTTCTGAGCCTCAAGTAACCCAACTAATGAAAGGAATAGAAGCAGCCATTGAAGAAGCATCTCAAGTTGAAGCTCGTCTTGTAGTTTATGACGAAGCTCTTGGGCGAATTCGTGAAGTAATGGCTCGTGTGGGACAGAAGAATCAAGCGATTCATACAGCTAATCACAACACTCGGCTTCTCCACCAACAATTAGACCAGGTGATAAAGCAACTAGACATTTCTGATGATCATTTGAAAATCCTCAATGAAGCAGAGCTTCCTAGTGGACATGCTGAGTTGATAGTCGCTGGTACTGTGCTTCTAAAAGCAATTACAGCACCACTGCCACCAGGCCTAGACAAACTAAGTGCTGTGTCTGAGCAGAAAAGAAGACTAGAAAAATTGAAAGCTAAGTTTTCACAATTGGTAGCTCGACATCTGAATAATCTTTTCATTCATCTGGGTAATGATGTTGGAGATACGATGTCGACGTCTGAGTTGATCCTTCCGATGCATTCATCAGTCCATCGAGAACTGGAGCCATACACGGAGTTGATGCAGCTGCTGAGGTCTCTAGATAACAAAGCTTTTGTGCAATTAACAAAAGTCTACACAAATGCCATGGGAAAGTTGTATCAACGAGACTTGAAATCCTTCTTTGAAGAAGCCAAGTCGTGTTTGATAAACACCAGGACGCATTCTAATGTATCAAAGTCCAGTGGACAAAAGAAGGATGATGATCCAATCACTCCAGCGCCAATGTGGTTACTAAGTCATGAAGCTCCGCTACCACAAAACGATGGTGTGCTGCTAGATTCTATATTGGATCGAGTATTATCACAATTGCAGCCAATATGTCTTGCTGAACAGGCTTTTTGTGTGACATTTTTCCAATTAGACCTTGCATTATCTCCTTCTAAAGCTCCTGGAGATGATTCCGATCAACAGAATGACAATTCAAGTAACGGCGCTGTGAGTCCTGGCTCTGTTTCATCAACTGCTAGCAAAAAATTAGAAAGACAAGTCAATGAAGAAGTGAGAGCGACAATGGCTGCTATTTTTCCATCACTTGAAAGTGAATTGAATAATTTTATTTCCTTCCTGGATAAAATTGATTGCTTCTGGGTTATGTATGTACTAGTCAGGCTCTCACAACATGTCATGTCTGCTCAAGACACTGGATCTTTTCTCTCTATGACCTTTGCATCCTCTTTGGTTCAAGTCAAGAGAGCCTTTGATAAATTTATGCAGATGCAACAGCAGTCCATATTAAAAGACACCAAAGTCAATCGAAGAAATAAATGTGGAATTTTGCCTTATGTTGAGAATTTTGGTATTTTTGCTAGGATTGCTGATAAGATCTTCAAGAATTCTGATAGAAGAATTGACTTGGAGAAGTGGTATACTAAATTAGTTGGAACTATGTTTGAAGCTATTATGAATCATAGTGGTGAACATCACAAAACGCCACAGGAAGTTATCAAGATGGGTAAATATAGGATATTTAATACATTTACTTTTTATTTAACAACTGGATATTAATATTCATTTTTACAGAAAACTTCCATCATCTTTACGACTTGTTGTCCCAATTAAAAATTCCTGTATTGGACCACGAGAGAAAGGAAGCCAAACAAAAGTATCAAGATGCTTTAAAGGCGTATGTGATTCAATATTTTGGTCGTCCATTAGAGAAATTGAATGTAAGAAAAAGAGATATTATTTATAATGATTAATTTGGTATTAGATTGAGAAGAACAGTTAATTATTATCAATTTCTTTTAGTTATTTTTTGAAGGTGTACAAGCTAAAGTAGGTTCAGGAGTAAAAGAATCTGAAATAAGCTATCAAATGGCTTTCAGTAAACAAGAGCTACGTCGTGTTGTTAAAGAATATCCAGCAAAAGAGGTGAAGAAGGGCTTAGAAAATCTCTATCGCAAAGTAGAAAAACATCTTTGTGAGGAAGAAAATTTATTACAGGTATAATTAAATAATCAACACTCTGAAATATGTGGAATTAATATTAATATAATTTTGTAGGTAGTTTGGCGAGAAATGCAAGGAGAGTTCATAGCTCAATATATTTATATTGAGGAATCAATTCAACGATGTTATCCAGATAGTATGATTACTCTGGAATTTACTATTCAGAATATTCTGGAATTCTTCTCTGAAATTGCAAGATCACACTAGATATTATAAAACTGTTGAACAAATAAATTATCGATTAATAATTTTCAAAACAATTATTCTTCTTATTTAATTAATGAATAACTCAATTTTAAAACTCTCGTATGAAAAGTCACTAAAAATTTCAAAGAATTAAATTATTTTAATACTTTTGATTTTGTTTATAAATAATTGGATAGAATGTAATATAATTTTTAACTAAGAACGGGTGTATAAAAAATATTATTAAAAATTTAATTGCAATAGTAGATATTAAAAAATAAATCCTTAACAACTGATCTAATTAAAATATTGACAGTTGTTCATGATTTTTTCACTCTTTATCAAACACAAGATAACATAAATCACCCTGAAATGAAATCAATAATCGTCATCTGTTTGAATATAAACTGATAGATTAATTATTCTTGCAACTAAAATTAACAACAGTTAATTTTCACATTTATCCTTGTGTTCACATAAGTTAGTATTATAATTTACAATTAATATAATTATTTATAAGTATTAAAAAAGTGGCAATGTATAATTTCGATCAATATATTGATAGTAATTTTATCGATAATGTAAGTTATCAAATTATTCTTAAATTAAATAATAAATAATAATAATTTAAATAATAAATTATATTCTAGATAAAAAGAATAATGAAAGAAAAATGGAAATCGATCGAAGATAAAACAAAATATGGTTGGATCACGGCTTATTATCAATGTGAAAATTTAAAAATCGATAACGAAGAAGTCTTGGAAAATTTAGCAACTAAGGTAAGAAAATAAAATAGATTATTATCTTAATTATGATCATCTTATTGTAATAAATCAATTATAAAGATTGGTGATGAAAATTGTGAACAAGCAATAAGAGAAATTAAAAAGCTATCAAGAAATTTACATCCAAAAGAAATACCCATGATTGCGGAATCAATATTAAATGAAATTTATACAATAACTTTATTGAGGTAATAAATAATATTTTATTTATATCTGTCTTGTTTATTTAATTAAATATTTCTTACAGGAAAAAAAATTCGAGAAAAGACACATGGAAAGTAATGAAACACAAACAATGTCTAAAAAAATCTCCTACAATTTTTACAATATGTAATAACATTAAATCTTAAATTATATAATATAATTTAGAACATAATATTAAAAATCAATTAATTCAATTTTATGTCGAATTTATATCTTATTATTATAATTATTATAATAAATGATTATTTAATTAATTTATTGTATAGATTTTGATTCTCAAGTCTATTTAATGCTTTACGATATTTCGTAAATGAATAAATATTTATACATTTGACTTGTCATTAATAATATTAATTATTTATGTTATTATAATATAGAGCAGTATATATAAATATATCGTCATTATATTCCTACATAATTTATTTTTATTTCACTTTCTTTGTTAAATTTGAAAAAAATCAGTTCAATTGGTCCCACTATAAATGAAAGAAATAATTTATTCATCTTTCTTCATATACAACCGATGATTTTCCGGTGCTCTACGATCTCCATATCTGCAAAAAAAAATCTAATCCTCAAATAAAGATATTTAAACATTATTAAAATTATTTTTTGAGCTTTAATTAATGAGAGATAACTTATTGATCATTTTCATTTAGCTATTTTACTCTAAAGTGCATATTAAAATGCGTGAAGTAATTGAATAAATTAATAGAAGCTGATTGTGAAGTAAATGATTTGTATCTATTAAAAGCAAACATCTATGTTACATATTAATAATCACGAAATCCCATTAAAAGTGATTGAATAATTAAATAATAGCTTTATTATTAATATTATAATGAATCTAGTGATGATTTTTTCTACAGTATTAGTGGATTAGTTCGACTTACTAGAGTTAGTTCACAATGCGATAACCACTGAAGCTGTTTTATGATTAAATTGAAGGCGGATTGTGATTAGGGCTTCCCGAAGTCGATGTAGGAGTCAATGGAGTACCTGGAGGTGATGCTTCTAATGGACACACTAAGTTTCCATAGTCAATTTCACTTTTGCTTTTTTTCCTCTTTAATGTAAACTGCGACTTCTTTGGTACCTAATACACAATGATAAGCATAATTAATTGAACAATAAAATGAATAATAATTTTGATTAATTACCTTCAATCTTGCTGTCAAAGTCAATGGCACAAATCCAAGAGTATTTTCAACTTCTCTCTTCTGCTGAACCACATCTCTACCAATAACTTGATTAAAATGTGTCGTGAGATGTCTTCTTAGTAAAGTCTTAGCAGGTGGAATACTCAAAAGTGTTGCAAGAAGTTCAGAAGTAAATCGTCCTTCATGAACCATCAATCCACCATGAACCCCAGATCCTCTCATGTTGGGAGCATACTCTGCAAGATCCACCACTCGCAACCACTCCATCACTCGATGATTGGTCCAAAGAGCTACATTGCTTCCATCAGCGCCATCACCATTAGGTGATCTTCGTTCTAAATTGTCGAACTGGAAGTTTAATTCACGTAGAACTTGAATGCCTCGTCGTAAACTGGCTGCATGAAGCTGAGCAGTTACTCCAAGAGCTAGAAGATCTTCTGTAGTTAATCGATGAAGCACACGACCATCAACCTTAGCATTTTGAAAGGCTTCTTTGTGCTGAGGAAGGCCAATATCATCTAACCATCGTAAGACAGCAGGACTATCCATCTAAAGTAGAAATTATCAATGAAAGTATTTTTTAAAAAGGCTCTGAGCAATAATCTGTGAATGATAATTTCAATACCTTTTCAGAACCAAGAAAACCCACTCCATTACTTCTTTCACATTCTACTGCATACAATAATTTTTTTCTATGCAAAGAATTTTTAATATCTAACTCCTTCTCTATCTGATGTTGAGTAATATCCATCAATTTACTTCCTGTTGCGCCCCAGCGTCGTAATTCAGGTGCATAAGACTCCAATCCTAACTCTGACAGCCAACTTTCTATTTCTTCAATTGACAATTGACTCAATAATTTCGATGGCGTTGGCTCGATTTGATTGATCTCATTTATCACTATTTTTTCTTCTTCAGCTACAAAAATAAAAGAAAAATTAATTTTTGTTATTAAATAAATTTAATAAGTTTAAATTCATGATTGGAAAACACTTTTGGAGTAATTCACGTGCAGTTCAAAAATGCAATCATAAGCTCAATTAAGTGCAGCTTTGTTAGCATATGTGAAATAAAATAAAATTGAATGATTTAAAATGATTAAGAAAATGAAAATCTCTCATTCCAATTTAACTTTTTGGTATTTAAAACCTAAAATCGGTGCTGACAAACATCTTGAGGATGTTCCCATCATGTTCATGTTGATTACTGAAGATTGAGCACCAGGACTCAGATGATGAGAAAGCTTACCAAATGCTACACCTTTCTTAGTCACTGTTGGTGGTCGTGGAAGACTACTGTATTGTCCTGTGTGTCTGCTAAACTTCTCTCCCTATTGAAAAAATCCAATTTCACATTACAACCGGATTAAATATATTTAAAAAATATATAATCAAGTCTATACTTACATTCGAAATCGACGTAGCATTACGAAGTGTCAAATTTTCATGCTCTAGACTCGCTTGTTTCAACTTCATCTCAGAAAGAGAGGTAAGCAGTTCAAGTTTCTGAGTCTCCAAAGCACTTTTAGACAAAATTTCCTTCTGCAAAGCATTTTCCAGTTGTCGTAATGAATCTTTTTTCTCCTGTAATAGATTTTCCAGCTCCAGTATCTTACTTGATTGAGCATCAACCTGCTCTGAAAGTACAGCTACTTCTAGATTCAATCCTGCTCGATCATTTTCAAGCTTCCTCAATCGTTCCTAAAAGTAAAAAAGAAAATTCAAGAAATAATTAGAAAACTGGAAGAATAATAAACTCTAATTTATCAACAAAAAAATTCGATCTGATCTGATTTCATATCACTGATAATGAATTTTATAATTCAACACCAATCTTTAAATTAATCTTATCACTGACTTTATATTCAATAATAAATAAATAAATGAATAAAGTCGGAATAATTGGATGGCATTTGATTTTTAAACTTCTCTGGCTAATAAAATTATACCTCAGTATTATTATTATAGCAATTAATACATGAATTGCTTGCATATTGACAATGAAATTGCTGCAATGAGCAATAATGCAAAGGAATTCGATCTCGTTCGCAATAAATAAGATCACTTTGTGATTTAGCTCGCTGATCTCGTTCATTTCTATTCCTCAATCGACGTCTACGTCGATCAAGAGAGCAAACACCTGATCCACGTCCATTACCACCACCAGGAATTCCAACAGAATTACGTGGCAATTGATCGCGTTGTGTTGGAAAACACTTTGGTTGAACTTTTTTCCCAAAACCATTGAAACTGTGATGATCGAAGGGTGATGATTCTCTGCATGAGGATGACTCCAAATGATCTTTGGAGCTTTGACGGAAAGATCTAGCTCGACTCAAGTCATTTTGTCGATCCCAAGTATTGGAGTTCATTGGAGAACGTAAGTATTCAGAAAATTCACGAGATTTTTCTGCTTCTGATGATGATCCTGATGAATCATAGACTTCTGACGGAGTCCAACGACAACTCCATTGTTTCACAGTTGATGTAGCATCAGAAGAATCCGACTGTGATTCTGTAGAATTGTTTATTTAAATATTTGTTGATAAAAATTTCGAATTTATTAATGAAATATAAACCTTTTGATGGTATTTTTAAATCTTCCTCCATTATAGGTTGAAGATCTTTGTTCTTTGATGAATGTCCATTTGTCCATGATCCTTCCATCACTCTCACATCCAAACAAAGCCGATCACAATAAATAATATTTCAAAAATTCAATTAATAAATCAACTCAATGTAATATTAATTCTTCAATTGATTTAATTCTTGATTTTTTATCTTCAAAGATAAAACTTAATTTTTCGTTCGTATTTACTTAGTTAAAAGATCTTACAATTAAGCCGCATTGAGAAGAATGAATGCTCAAAACCATCCAATCGCAGTAACAGTTTTTGAACGACTGCGTTTCACGGGTGTGTCTTAGGATCAGCTAAAATTAACACTCACGAAATATTCTCGAGTCTGGGTTTATAAATAGGTCCTCTGTGTTTCTCCCTTCGAGTGAATTAATTAGCAAAAGGAGTTCGTACAAAAAGAAGTCGTAATAAAAAAAAACTACCTTATTTGTTTCTCTAAATGATGGTAAATGATAAGTAGTAGAAAAAATTGAATTAGAATTTGATTCTCAACTTACAGGTATCATCCATTGAAGTAAAATATCAATGGTATTGACATCAGGTGGTGGCGGTGGAGAAGATGAACTCTGGATGGCCACCACTAGATTCCTTGTGGCTTCTTTTACAGGATCTTTCCAGTCTGTTAGAGAATCTGTACCATCAGCACATGCACCTGAATGCATAAATAAATAGTAGATATTTAAATGTTTTTAAATAAAGTCATAAATGAAGATCATTTATTTATTTAATCTAGAAGTAAACAAGTGAGTTGTTTTATTTACCTGAAATGATTCCATCCATCTGTAAAAGAGCAGCTTCAAGCATTTTACTCGCTTCAGTTGAACTAGATAAATATTTACTTGTATCACCTTCGTCTGATCCACTAGAGTCTTCTCCTTTTCCCATTATATCCTGGAAATAATTAATTCATTTAGCAATCAAGCCATAAAAGTTTGATAACATGTACCATAGGTATTTCTTATAAAAAAACAACTGTTAGAACTAGATGTTATTCAATGACCTAAAAAATCTTTTACTCCATTTCTGTTATTATTTGAATTATTGTATATTTAATTTAATTTAATAAATCAATTAATTAATTAAGCTTATTGTAATTTACGTACGATTAAATGTCAATATTTCTGCCATTTTCGGAATTGTAGTAAATTTTTATTTAATTAACAAATTAAAGATAAATATTTTATCTCAACACTGATGTATAATTATTATGTAAATGTTTAAATATTTGTTGAATTTATTATTAAATGATGATCTTTATATTATAATTATTATAAACATATTTAAATATTGCCGAAGAGCAACGCCCAAATGATCTGACACTACTATAAGTAATAATTCAATTACTCTTTCTCTTTCTCCCTCTTTCTTCTGATTATCTCAATTTTTTATTAATATTATCCTTCACCCATCAACTTTCTCTTATCAATAATATTCAACAATAATTCGTTAGGCTTCACAATATTTATCAACAATTATTTAATCAATTGTTTAGGACATTAGATTTTTATTTTTAAAAAATGTCAATGAAGGAAGTGTGATTATCGACTGACACTTGTTGCTTTTACACGTTGTTCACTGATAAAAAAATATATACATTTATATTCTTTTTTAAATAATGGTGATAATATTATTGTTTAAATAATTTACTACTTACCTTAACTAATTAGATGATTAATTAGTCAGCTATTCCGCAATAATATTTTCTAATTATCTATACGTAGGTTCACCGCTTAGGTTATTGAAGTATCAAAAATAAATGATTTTAAAGCCGAATTATCAAAAATATATTCCTTTTGGTTTTTAATTGATTATAACAATCAAAAAATACTTTTTATTTATTAACTAATAGTTGATAATAATTAATTAATAATTATTTTTTGGTTAAGATTTTTAGTTGTAGTTTTCAAGAGGAAAACTGTTAATAATAATTGTATTTAAATTATCAACTAAATGTAATTATTATTGTTATTGATAGTTTCATGTTGGAATTGTGTCAAATTAATTACGTGACGTGAAAAAAATGTAAAAAAATAGTTAAAAAATGATAATATTTAACGGAAGTGAATAAAAATTGTTTCACATGAAAACAAACACTTGGAAAATCACACCTGTGACGTTGAGCTCTGAAGTTGATTGCAAGTGCCGCCATTTTGAAGAAAAGAAAATTCAAACCTCAAAATAATTTATACGGAATATTAATAATAAAAATGAATAACATGTTTAATTTAAATAATTAATAGATAGAAAAAGTATTATTGTTGATGTTTAATAATTATTTTTCTATAAAATATATTTTGAAAATGAAAAATCCAAAATGGCGCACTTTTAGGTTATTTACGATCAAAAGATGGCAACATTGTGCTTCGAGCAATGATCAGAACTAACGAATCCCTACACTTCCGTTACATTTTATTTGTGCTGATCTCGTGAGAAAAAAGGCCATGAATTTGATGAAAAAAAAATCCGAAATAAGGCCAAATGATTATTTAAATAATTAAATAAAAAATATTTGGTTTAAAAACGACGGCCGAAAAATCGTAAAAATTCCATAAAAGATGAAAATAATTAAAGTGAAGGAATAAAGTGACAAAAAATGTGAAATTAATCAATTGCTCAACGGATACGTGTAAGTTTATTATTATTCAGTAATCAATCAACCACTTTTATATACATTGTTGTACGTATTACTGTATGTAATACAGTGTAATACAAGTGAAAAACCGCGAAATCCTACGTCACAAGAGTGACGGATTAGACGTTAAAACTGGGACAAAGTGCAGTGCACTCTGGCATTGCGCTTTACCCACCAGGTGTTTCTATGCCGTAATCTTCGCAAGATTGGGTAATACTCGTACCATTGCACCTTGCTCTCAAATACCTAAAGTAAAGGCACAATCACTGTCTTGTGTTGAGTTGACAACTATTTAGACAGTTCACATGGATTGACATCAACTAGGTAGGGAGGTACGTAGTATTTTAAGATACTTTCTAACAACTTTGCACATATATGTATTGAAAACTTATTTTCTTTTTTAGATATCAATCCTTTTGTTGTTATCAATTACAATATAAATCATGGTTTAATGAATAATTATTCAACATTTCACCACTAAAACTCCAATCCAAAAGCTTCAATCCCATAAAAATGCGAAAATTATTATGTTATTTCAACACTTACAGCAGTATTTTATTTTATTGTAGATACTTGACTAGTCATGTGTGAGAGAAAACTTGAATTATCTTTAAAAATTTAATTTTAAAAAGAATATTTTGTTGAATCATTCCATTGTTTATCTCACAAAATAGTTGTTTATTTAGATTTAGTAGTGAATTTGTTCGATATTAGAATCAATTCTTATTCAATAGATGTTAAATATATGCTGAATTTTATAAATTTCACCTAGTTCAAAAAATGAGGCTATCTTTTTATTATTCATTGAGTTGAAAGTTTCCATTCTTACAAATAATTTAACCCAATATATATTTCAAAATGTATCCACCATCAGAATAATTTTATTGTCATTGTTTTTTTTTTACCAAAAAAAAAAAAAAAACTTTCATTTTACCATTTTTTTACTTCAAAAATACTGCTTCTTTTCATTATAAACAAAAGATTGATTTTTATATTCTAATTTTATCATTATATTTCGCAATAATTGACTCATAATATCTAGTTAGATATAAAATAAAAAAAATAATTTGTTTAATTTTAGATTAAATGACGGAATCAAGAGAAATTTACGCTTCAGTATAATGTCAGATGGAATCGATGGTGGTAGTGGGGAAAACGAGGTAGACTCTCATTCCTCTGTACATGCAGAACCTGGAGATTCATCAAATAACAGGGAAGATGAACAAATAGATGGAGATAACGAAGCTGCACTCAATACTAATTATGACAGTGGTGATGGTGCAGTTCCAGTATTCAGGTAAATATAATTATTTCTTTAACAATAATTTCTTTATAACAAATGATCAAATCTTATTTCTAACTACTATCTTATCATATTTCAGGTGCGAAAGATGTGATAATTATGAGACAATTAATAAAGCAGCATTTTGTGCCCATCAAGATCAGTGTTTAACGGGAGCTGAAGGAAGGGAGAGCGTAGAAAGCATAGAAACAGGAGAAAACGATGGTGATGGTGATGAAGGACACTCAGGACATCGATCTCATAGAAAAATGTTTGAGTGCGACGTTTGTAATATGAAATTTTCCAATGGCGCCAATATGAGGCGACATAAAGTAAGCTGATTATTTAGTTGATCAATTCTATGAAGATGTGGGTTATTTAAAATAAATGTGAATTATTTTGATGAATTTTTAGATGCGACACACTGGCGTCAAACCATATGAGTGTCGCGTCTGCCAGAAACGATTCTTTCGAAAGGATCATTTGGCTGAACATTTTACAACACATTCTAAAACCCTGCCTTATCATTGCCCTATTTGTAATCGTGGCTTTCAACGACAAATTGCCATGCGTGCACATTTCCAAAATGAACATGTTGGACAACATGATATGGTTAAATCTTGTCCACTTTGTAATTATCGAGCTGCCACTATGAAGTGTTTGAGACTTCATTTTTTTAACAGGTAAATATGTTTGTTAGATTTCAAGGTTATTTGATTAAAAGTAAGATTACGTTAAAGACTTTAATTTTATTGATCTATTGGAAAGATTAATACTTCCTCTGTCTATAAACAATTTCATCAAATTTTTAAAGGTAGAGTTTATTAAACGAAACTAATAGAAGTAAAAAAGATATTATTGCTTAGCTTAAAAGTTTATTAGTCGTTTGGTAAATATTTAATATTTATTTATTAAGAATCATAGAGTATTCTTGTATTTCGTTTTTAAAATAGACAAATAGTTAACAGCTTTAAACTTTCATCTTAAACTAAGCCAAATCATCTTTTTAATACTTATTGTAATGTTTATTAACATTTTATATCAATTTTAAATCATCTAGACTTTTTTTTTAAACTCTATAAAATGTTTTTACTATTTTAAATGACAGCTCGTTTAGCTACCGAATTTTATCTGACCACAAAAAATTTCAAAAGATGTATAAAATAAAGAAAATCAATACCAAAGGATTTTTTTTAATCAAATTTAAATTTATTGATTTTTATAAATTAATATAATGCTTGCTACAATTCTGCATTCAATTATATTTAAAACTCCAAATAGGTCAAAATGAATTTAGAACTTTTCCATTAATGTTTTTTTCATCCTAAAATGACCGACAACTGACTGTCATTTATTTAATTGATTGAAGTAAATTATCAAAAAAAATATTAATTAAAAATGAGATTTATTTTGATTAAATTTAAATTAACTGATTTTTATTTATCTTTTTTTTAAGACATGGAATAGATTTAGACAATCCAGGACCAAATAGTTCGAGTTCAATATTGAACAGCTGTTCTCCAGGGGAAGCAATGCCTTCAGCACCACTCTCCGATAGTGGGGACAGTACTGGAAATCGATCGGTTGACAATGCGACACCGCCAATGCACTTTCTGACTCCACATGTGGAAATTTCGATTCCTTATCCAGAACAGACAACTGATCAACGTAATTCCAGTCCCGCTCCGCTCAATGGTGATTGTCCTAATAGTCCACAGAGTGCTGACAGCAACAGTAATGCTCCCAGTAGTAGTCATCATCAGTTACCTATTAATAGTACAATTCATAGGTGAGTGTTGAAGTCAAAGCTATTTGACATGATAATTTTAGGAAAGACCTTTAAAAGATTTAGTCGATGATAGTCATTAAAATCATGAAATCTGGAATTTGTAGCATGGCTGGAAACGTCAGAAAATATTCTTAGGGTTGCTAAAAATAATTAATGAATGTAAAAATAGTGCTCCAACCCCGGGCAAAGGGTGATATCATCAAAAAACTACCCTAGAATTGAATTTTTAACATTCTCTCATCTTTATCATCATTTTACAGCTAAACTACAAAAGATTAAGGATCATGTCTAAGGACCTTTTTTATGCAAAATTAAAAGATCTTTAATTTTTATTCGAAACTTTTTCCCGTATCTCCTGTAGTTTACGAGATAATTGCAAAAATATGAGTTCTAAACAATTTTTTTTGATATTTTCACTTCTTGCCCATTGTATAAACATCTTTTTTATTATTTATAATTATTTCTAACAATCTTATAAACATTTCCGGCCATTTTCAACCATGCTGAAAAATCTTGATTTCAAAACCTTGATAACTAGGCTATTAAAACTTATCAAAATTTTTATTTTCTTTCATTTATAAAAAATGAATGAAATGATACTAACAGATGATAATAAATTTTTCAGGAGTATCGGAAGTGAAGATTCAATAACACCTTCAATCTCATTGATTCCAATAAAGCAAGAACCAAACAGCAATGGGATGGATGAGAGCGGTGCTACATCAAGTAATTTACCACTTCCTTCATTGATCAAAGTGTCACCATTAAAGTCACTTTTACGCGATGATTTACGTCGTAAGCTATCAAACCCTAATAATATTAATATTAATAATAATGCTAATGACAATGGAATTGGTAATCCTCATTCAAGAGGTGAACCCCCCACTTCAACGAGGCCGGATCCTCGTTCCAGCGGTTTACAATGCACTTATTGCAGAATCACATTTCCGGATCAAACATTGTATTTCTTACATAAAGGCTGTCATAGTGACAGTAATCCATGGAAATGCAATATTTGTGGAGAACAGTGCTGCAATCTTTATCAATTTAACTCGCATTTATTGAGTAAGAGTCACCAGTAACTTTTTTTTTAATCATCATTTATAAATTAGAGGTTTATTAGTAAGATTCACCACCTGATATTTACAGTGTAAATTATGAAAGTTTATATCTTTCTAAATTATTGCCTCCTTTTTTTAGAGGCTTTTGATGAATTACTATGCTATTATTGCCTCTAATTATCACAGGTGTATCTTTGAAGTGAATTAATCAAGGAAGCTATGATGCTTATCAGAGTAACTCTGAGTAGTAATTTATTTAAAACTTCAATTAATTTTTATCAACTGGTAGTTTATTTGTTTGGCTCAGTTTACATACTGATAACAAATGTGATTGAACATTTATTTTATTGATTAAATAGAAGAATTTAAATATTATTTACTCTTGACAGATAAACGTGCTTTTTGAAAAGTCTTTATAGATAATAAATTTATATTCTACCTTTACACTATTTTTGTTATTGAATATTTTCATATTTAATTGAATTAAATAATTTAAATGAAACTTATTTGATTTTCGATAAATTTATAATTATCAGAAGATTGGTATAATTTTTTTGGAGTTTTGTTTATATTTTAATTAACTTTCAAGTGTTAATCAATAGGGATTTAAAAAGAACAAAGATAATTTTCAAGCTTTCAAGTCTGATTGTTTGTTTCCAAGATACATTAATGAAACACATCAATGAAATATTAACTAAATAGTTAAGTTATTAATGAACCTCATTAACTAATGAATTTATTTTATTTCACGGATCAAACCCTTGACACATCCTCTATAGGCTTTCTAGAAAATCGTGCCTTTTTGCTTAATGAAGGATAAAAAATATATATATATATAGAAGTACATATATTGTAACGCCAACATTCAATTATAATCCATTGTGATGTCACCAAGAATTATATCCGTCCATAGAGCTTAATATAGATATGAAATTAAAAGCTCTATTTTATTAATTTTTCATTAGTTATTAGGAAGAGAGTATGAGTGAGGGAAGACGAATATTACAATGAATTAGAAATTTACGTACTACAAAAAGAGTTCTAAATAATGTAAATGTTTAGAAATAATTTATGAAAAGATATATTTGGAAAAGAAGAATATAAATGGTTTTATACTGAAATTAAAAATTATATTATTTAATTTGTTTAAAGAGTTTTATAAATGATGAAAACATTGATAAGGGAATCTTTGTAATGCATTCGTACTTGAAAACAATAATCAATTGTTAATTATTTTATATTTTTATTCATAATTTAATTATGATTATTATAGAAATGTCACAAACATTATTATAAACTGATTAAAAATGAATTTAATGAATATAAAGAGGAATATTTGAAAAATGTGAATGGAAAAAGAGATAATAAATGTGATGATTTTCGGGAGATGAAAAAATATTTCAATAATTATATCATACAGAAAACAACCTTAAGTGCCGTAGAGTGGAAATAATGAATATTGTTGTGTACAGAGCACAAATAGTCCAGTCATCAAGGTTTTGAAATCAAGATTTTTCAGCATGGTTGAAAATGGCCGGAAATGTTTATAAGATTGTTAGAAATAATTATAAATAATAAAAAAGATGTTTATACAATGGGCAAGAAGTGAAAATATAAAAAAAAATGGTTTAGAACTCATATTTTTGCAATTATCTCGTAAACTACAGGAGATACGGGAAAAAGTTTCGAATAAAAATTAAAGATCTTTTAATTTTGCATAAAAAAGGTCCTTAGACATGATCCTTTATCTTTTGTAGTTTAGCTGTAAAATGATGATAAAGATGAGAGAATGTTAAAAATTCAATTCTAGGGTAGTTTTTTGATGATATCACCCTTTGCCCGGGGTTGGAGCACTATTTTTACATTCATTAATTATTTTTAGCAACGCTAAGAATATTTTCTGACGTTTCCAGCCATGCTGCAAATTCCAGATTTCATGATTTTAATGACTGGACTAAAAATGATACCTTATTTATTGGCGTTTATCAACAATCATGAATAAATTTATCAATGTAGTAGAGAAAAAAAAACATATTCAATTGTTAAAAATAATACAAAAGTCTTTATTAAAAAAAATTTACAAAAATTACAATGAAAATCTTTAATTCGGCAAAAAGAATTTTTTAAATTCTTGAAGATATCTCTGAAATGAGTGAAAAAAAAAAATCTATGAAAATGAATATTTTATATATAAATATATTTGTACAGAAGAGTATTAATGATTTAAATGATTAAGAATAAAAGTTGGCAATGAAAAGTACACAATTTTTTGCAAGATCCGTCAGAATGTACAAAATAAAAGTGAATTATTTAAAAAACAAAAAAAAAAAAAACTAACAATAACTAGAAAAATAAATAAATAAACCAACAATAGATAAACGAAAATAAAATAAAATAATTTAAAAGATATTAAACCTATAGAAAGTAAAAATAATAAATAGCGAAATAATAAGTAAAATAATAGGTATTTAATGAAATAAATAAATAATTTTCACAGAGAGATAAAAAGAAATTTCACAAATCACTGCTGTAAATTGTTGTAGTTATTAAATAAACTTTATTCTGTATATCAAGGTGAGAAGAAAAGATTTAAAGATGTATATTTCACCATTTTATTTATTAATTAATTGCTAATTTATTAAATTGCATTCCAATGAAATTATATTGAAAAATTATACAAAGTTTTAAATAATTATTGATAGCAATTGTTATTATTAGAAGATAAATTGTCAATTTAATTTATATAAAATTTAATAATAATTAATTAATTATTATTTAATATATTAGTTATATTATAGAGATATAAATATTAATTTAATTTGTTGTTATATTTTAATTTTCTTTTTCTTTCTACATTTTTTGAAAGTAAATTAAGATTATTCAGACTATATTTAGGTATTGCTTTTTATTTTTTAATGTCTCTTTAATCGTTGAAATCCAATCTTTCTTCGATTTTATATTAAAAAATGCCTTAACATATTTATATATTATTTTATTCATCATATTTTTAAAGATTTCATTGTTATTTAAAGATGTTTAAATGAAAAAAAAGAAGATTATAAAACACGAAATAATAGTTTTCAAATCAATCAATTTATAATGAGATAAAAAAAAAAGAAAATAATGTAAATATTTTTTTTTTATTTTACAATGGAATTATATCGAAAAATATGATGAATAAAATAATTAAAAAAGCCTTAGGTGCACTTCCTGCCCACTTGATATTAATATTAATCGTGATAAATCACTAAGAAAAGAAAGCGTACATACCAGAGATAAAAATAAAAAATGTTTTATTGCAAACTATTATTATTAATGAATAAATTGTAATTATTTAAATAAAGAAAATTGTCATAAATTATATTTAATTGTATAAGAAAATTTAATTTAAAGAAAAAAAAAAACATTGTTGATGTTACTGTGGTGTAATGGGTACAAATACATTAACAAAAAGCTACATTATGTGAATATAAAATAGAATTTAAAGTTTATTTAAATAAAAAATTTAATAAAAATAAAATAAAAATTATTATTATTAAGTGTATTATTTATTTATCAGTTATAATGATTGTAATAAAAATGTAGTTCTATCGTGACCGCTAGGCGGCGTCTCTTTTCCAATTGACGAAAGTTGTTAAATGCAACTATTTAAACACTGTTAAAATATTGTTAATTATCAAACTCAACTGTTTCTTATGCAATAATTACTTTAAAAAATGTTTAATATTGAAAAAATTGTTTATTTTTATATTTATTATGAATTCGAGTTTCTTTTATCGCGACTGATACTAAAAAAACAGTTAAAAAATACAAAAACTTGACAGATGTAATTGTGATGTTTATGAGTTTTATAAATTATGTAAGAATAACTGTAGAAAAACTATATAACTTTATATAATTTATGTAGTTATTATATATAAATATACAACAAATATGATTTTCGTCATACCCGCCCGGAAAGTTCACTTTTCCATTAGAGAGGGGTTGAACTTTCCACACGAGTATGACAAAAAATCATATTCAGCCCTAGGGAGGAAAAGTATCTTAAACCACGTGTTTACTATAGTCCAGTCAATATAGGAGGCTTGGCTCCATTTGTCTTGAAAATTTTTGTACAAAGGGCAATTTTTAATTTTCTAATGTCAAAATATCCGTAATGACCTGTAGAAAAAATGTGCCCAAAAACGAAAGTGCGCTGATTTTTTTTTATATGATTTTTTCGCATTTTAGTGGTCCCGTGTATCTAAGCGAGACAGCACTATAGGCGGCACCACGCGCTAGAGAAGGACATAACTATCGGAATGAAAAAATCGTATTTTCGATAAAAAAAATTGTAGTTTTCTTGTTCAATATTATTTTATTAATTATTTGACGAACAAAAAAACCTACAAAATCATCAATTTCTTAAAGTTGGTAATTTTTTCATTTATTGATAAAAATTTGTTTTTTTATTTATGTATAAAAAATTTCTTCATTATAGTAAATAATATATTTATTTATTATATTCATTCATTATTTATTTACTTATTTTAGGCAAATATTTGACCCAAAAAATTAAAAAAAATATCAAATTAATATAATAAATAAATATATTATTTACTATAATGAAGAAATTTTTTATACATAAATAAAAAAATAATTTTTTATAAATAAATGAAAAAATTACCAACTTTAAGAAATTGATGATTTTGTAGGTTTTTTTTGTTCATCAAATAATTAATAAAATAATATTGAACAAGAAAACTACAATTTTTTTTATCGAAAATACGATTTTTTCATTCCGATAGTTATGTCCTTCTCTAGCGCGTGGTGCCGCCTATAGTGCTGTCTCGCTTAGATACACGGGACCACTAAAATGCGAAAAAATCATATAAAAAAAAATCAGCGCACTTTCGTTTTCAGGCACATTTTTTCTACAGGTCATTACGGATATTTTGACATTAGAAAATTAAAAATTGCCCTTTGTACAAAAATTTTCAAGACAAATGGAGCCAAGCCTCCTATATTGACTGGACTACTACCCTTCCCTTCGGCTCGGGTTGTAATTTTACACGTGGTTTAAGCTAATTTACTTTTCCTCCCTGGGTGTGAAATGTACTATTTCTTCTTGGAAGTAAAGATAACTTAGTCTAGCCAAAATCGAAAAACTGACATAAATCACAAACTAGCTTAATCTTTTCATTATTTTCACTAAGAGGTTAGTTATGTAGACCTTCCGAGTCGCATCTAGACTACGGAAAAGCATTGATATTTTCACCCTACTTTTGACCTCCCTTGAAATCGGGACAGATTGATATTAGAGTTAAAAAAATTGATACTACGATTAAAAGTACGAAAACAGGAAGGAATGAATAAAAATGACTATTGTATATTAATTAATTTACTCTCATCAAATAAAGAGTATAATTACTGTTTACTTATAACAATTCAGGTACCATCTGTTACGAGCCATCAAGTTTTTAGAAACTGTTCTCTTGATAGTTTCTATATATTTTATTCTATTATATTTTCTTGATATAACTTTGTTCTGAACATATGTTATTTTTTAAGTAAACTTAGATCTATTTATTCAACTTAATATCAATTGAATTATGGCAATTGATGTATTGATATGATACATCTATTTATTTTAGACAAGAGTTGAACTATATTAATTCAATATTATCTAATTTATATTATAAATGACGTAGATACTCAGAATTTACTTCTTACGAGTTTAAAAATATGTGCGGAAATACAATAGAAAAAATTCGGATATGCCGTTATCAAATTCAAACCGATTAGTATTTAAATGATTGAGACATTGATAAATCTAATTCACAAAGTGGGTAGCAATCATGGCACACAGTTATTCATACTCTTCCTATTTTTTGTAAGTATGATAATTTGAAAATATTTTCAATTAAATTTTATTTTAATATTTTAATAAAATTTTTTATTTGTGAAATTGTTTCTTATAGAGCTATCAATGCTGTTTTAATTTTCGTCATTCATGTTGAGGTTTTACAAGCCAAGAGTATCGTAAATGATGAACCAGTTTGTATGAGTGAAAATTGCAGACAAGAAGGTAAATTGACATATTTTTAATTTATCAATTTACACATTTCGATAAATTGACTTTTTTCTCATACCCACGTTCAAAGTTGAAGTTTCCTCCCTGTTTTGTAGTTGCAAACTGACGTATTCTATCCCACTTTGAAAGACAAAATACATCTGCGCATGCACAGGCGGATTTCATCTTTCTCTGTGAGTGAGAAAATTTCACTTTTCCAACCTCAAAGCAGACAATTAATTTTAAACGATGATATGATGAAAAATAGTATTTTTGTTATGGGAGGAAAGTAAGATATTCTTACCTGGGTGATTGTTGTCCTTGCCTTAGGCTCGAAATGGAATTTTACACCCAGGTTAGAAAATCATACTTTCTTCACTTGGTTGAAAATCTACTATATTAGAAACTAAATTTTGATAAATTTCATGATTAATTAATGTATTTCAGCTGATAGATTATTGAACAGTATGGATCTTAATAAAGATCCTTGTGATAGTTTCTATGAATATGCTTGTGGAAATTGGTTGGATGAAAAAGCAAGTGTAATAAATATTATGATACATAACATTGAATATCAATTAAAAGGTATTATTTTTAATTGATTTCCTTTATCAAACAAACAATTAAAAGAATAATCTGATAGTAATTAAAAAATAAATTTTTATTAATTATATCTTTAGAACTTTTGAACGATACACCATCACCGAAAAATTCCACTCTAGGCAAAGTACAACAGTTTTACAAATCTTGCCTTAATACAGGTATTTTTTGTATAAAATAATTATTATATTTTTTTTTATTATTCATTGATTAAAATTTTTTCTGCTCAGCTAATAATACGTTGAAAGACAAAATATCACAAATCCTTACAACAGTTGATGCAAAGGAAGGATGGCCACTGATGATGACAGAAGATGAATGGTTATCAAAAAATAAATCATGGCATGAAGTTGATATAGAATTTTTTGAAAAATTTTGGTTTCTCTCTTTATTCTACAATAACTGTTGAAATGACTTCTTTTCTGAATATTACTTTTATTTCGGTATATTATTATTCATTAATTTTTCGAATAAAATAACATAAACTATCACATTAATTCTTATGATTAAAATTATAGCTCAATCCTACTCGAGATCAGCTACTAGAGAAAATATTTAATAACAATTTTGTTGAAAATTTTGATGACTTTATAATGATACCTGAAATTAAAGAATACATATGGTTCATCGAGAGGATCATCAAAACATTTCAAGACATTCATAATGAGTTTTTGTCTGTGGACACGTTGAAGCAAGATGTTAAAGACATCCTCAAGCTGGAATGGAATTTAGAAATGGTAAGTCTTAGTAGGAATGAAGTATAAAAAAAGTCGAGGCCATGGTGTTAGATTTCGAAGTAGCTCGCTAGCTAGACTCGTCTTCAAGCTACCGTGAAAGGTATGTTGCCTGAAGGTTGATAAGAAGTGCTGCTAGTTCAGCCTCACATGAAGCTTGCTTGTTTGCTAGTTGTTCTGCTAGTTTGACAATGCGCACTATGTGCAGATGGATGACTGACTGTTACATAATAATATTTAGTTCTGCATGAAAAATAGCCTCGGTCTTATCATCAGAATATTGCAATCTAGCAAGCATCAAAGCCATCAATGATGTTGCAATCTGGTAGCATAGCTTGCAAGACTGGTTTTAAGAGAAAGCGAGCTAGCTTGAAATCTAGCCAGGACTTCAATACAAAGTAATACTGGCTGATGTTTTTAACAATATCTAGATCAAAAGAAAAACAATTAATAAACCAAAACTTAATAATTCTACACAATGGCGCTTTATGAGTATTGATGAGTTCCAAAGTGATTTTAATTCAACAAGTATTGAGACTTTGGATGGAAGGGTAATATGCTATTTCAAATACATGAATTAATGATGGTATAGTATGCATCTAAGAGATTAAGTGAGGTATTATTGACTTTTCAGATTGATTTGCCGAGTATGATTGAGCAATATTTAGATGTCTTTTCACTAATTAATACATCTGGATTGAAAACTTTAAAGATTCCAGTCGATTACCTTACCGAGATAACTAAGTTATTCAATCAAACACCTCATAAAGTCATTGGTAAATACATCTGATAACTTTTTTTTTATTAAATAATATCATTGATTATTATAAATAATTATCATTTGTAATTATGTTGCAGTAAATACAATCTGTATTAAATTCGTAAAAACAATATCCCAGGGAGTAATATGGAAAATAAATATAGAAAGATCTCCTCTAAATGTAACAATTGAGGAACAACACTGTATAGAACGTACTACATCATATTTTCCACATTTAATCAATCATTTTTATATAAAAAAATATTCTTCAGATACAGTTATCAATAAAGTAAAATTTTAATTAATTACTTTTTTAAATGAAATTCCAGAAATAATGTTTTAGATTTCATTAAACGCAATTTTATAAAGTTAAATATCAATTATGATACTTCTAGATAAAGAGAAATTAAGGAATGGAGTGTTTTCACTACCGTTAAACTACTTATCACTGGCTTGGTAATAAAAAAAATTACGTAAGTGAGGAGAGTTAAAGATTACTTCTAGCGAAATTCCGGCTGGGACACGGAATAATGGATTTTTAACCAAGGGAGAAAAGTCGAATATTCCCACCCGGGTGTAAAATTGCATCCCAAGCCGGAGGCGAGGGTGGCAAACACCCAGGTAAGAATTACTTATTTTCCTCCCATGGCAAAAATATCGTTTAAAATTAATTTCTGCTTTGAGGTTGGAAAAATGCAATTTTCTCACTCACCGAGAAAGATGAAATCTGTCTGCGCATGCGCACAGACGATAAAAAAATAACCTTGGGTATTTTTATACATCATTATGTCTAGATAAAGATTTAATTATATCTAGAAGTTTAATAATTGAGATTTAATTTTATGTAATTGAATCTAAAACGTTTTTCCCTCGCATATAATTCAATCTTTTAATAAAATGTTTTTGTACAGACTAAAGAATTGGTATCAAATATAAGATATGGAATGGAAATCATTATCAATCGTACTTCATTTACTGATCAGCGAAAAAAATTATGGCTCGCTATAGCAGATTACATTCCAATTAATGTCGGGTATCCTATTTTGTACCTGAATGAAACCTTTTTCGATAATGATTATAAAGATTTCAAAATGGGTGAATCTTATTTTAATAATGTTGGAACTGTAAATAAATTTAATTTTATTCAAAATTTACAAACACATAAAGATCATGTTGACCGTAAAAGAATGTAAGTATAAAGTAAAATTATTAAATTAATACTTTTATACTGATCTTACATTAACCTATAAATTATTTTACAGTTGGCCTGGTCCTCTTCCAATAGAGGTTAATGCATTTTACAGCAGTGTTTATCAAGAAATATGTGAGTATTGACATTTTGTTATAAATAAAATCAAACTGAGCACAATTTTTACCGTGATGACAACAAACTTTCAATTTATTAAAATTCGTAATTAAAAATATTATAAACAATATAAAATTGTTAAACTCTTTTTACATCTCTTCTATTGTATTATCTTTCAAATGAAATTAGTCTCGAGTCGATATCTTCAGTAGTTCTCGAGATATCGAAAAAAAAACCGTATGTACGTGCGTTTGTACGTACGTACATATATTTTCAAACCTTCTAATATGCTTTTAAATGTCTTAAAATGTAAAGATATCACTTCAAATCCGAAAAAATTCAAGTGTTTAGTGATAAATCACTTAAAGTGTTTAATTTCTAATCACTTGGGTTTGCAGTGATGGTAAAATTATGAATTTCAAAAACTAATCGAATTAATAACCTCCCAATGGGAAATTATAAATAATTAGAAGTTCATTAATAAAATAAATTGTAGTCATTTCCGCACGGTAAAAAATATATTCAAAATATATAGAATTTATTGAAAATATGTAAATAGTACATTTCACACCTAGGGAGGAAAAGTAGACTAGCCTAAAACACGTGTAAAATTATAACCAGAGCCGGAGGTCGGTAAACACGTGGTTTAAGATAGTCTACTTTTCCACCCTAGGTATGAAATGTACTATTTTCCGTACGGGTTGGTAATGTAAAATTATTTTTCAGTTGTGAATTATGCTCAACTACAGAAACCATTATTTGGTATTGAACAGCCCAAGTAAGTAAATTTATATACAATATTTTAAATAAGTTTAAATTGTTCATTATACTAATTTGATATTAATTTATGATTAGTTTTTTTAATTATGGAGGTGACGGTTATGTAATTGAACACGAACTCGGTCACAGTCTTTACTTCTTCAATGATTTCTTCTTTTCAACAAATGGATCTTCAAAAGCTGACAACGACACTAAGCTTCTAGATGAAAATATAGAATGTTTGATCAAAAGATATTCTAACTATTCTATATCTTCAGGAAATATAACTTTGAAAGTAAGTCTAATTAAATGCCAACTGTTTAATTAGTAATGAACAAAAAATAACTGAAATAATTGTGATGATTGTAGGTAGACCCTTATAAAACATTGAAGGAGAATTTTGCTGATGTTATCGGTATTCAAGCAAGTTATGCAGCATTCCAAGCTCATAAAGAGAATCACATTGCATCAAGAATAAGATTACCAGGTCTTGAACATCTTAACAGTGATCAGCTTTTCTTCCTTGCTTATGCTTCTGTAAGAATGACATTTTTTTCCTTCAATCTGCCTTTTTTTTTTATAGCTAAAGTTTTTAAATGTTATTTATATTAATCTTTCAGAATGAATGTGTATCTAAAGATGTTAAGCGATTAGCTTTTAATTTGAAAGATGTTCATACTCCATCAAGATTTAGAGTAGATGGTACTCTTTCAAGCAGCAGCATTTTTGCAGAGGCTTTCCAATGTCCTGAAGGAAGTAGAATGAATCCTGTGGAGAAATGTGAATTATTTAGTAAATAATTACTAATTCTAAAATGGACAATCACGAGACATTGAAGATTCAATTCTCTGGAAAACATTATCAGATTGCTGCACTATGTTCACCATAGGGATCCATTCTTCCTTACCAACTCTCTTGCTCTTAATCAATCGATGCATTTCGATGTTCCACCATTGCTACCTAATTGGGAAAATTTATCACTGAAGAAGGTACCACTCTTCAGTGAATTCTCCAGAGTAATTATTCGTGAACTTAGCACAGATAATTCAGGGTATTAATTCTTAATTAGTTTAACAGACAATTCATCAGAGATTTTATGTATTTATAATCTTGTTGACTTTTTTTATATTTTACAACTAAGTTAATTTTTAATAAATCTTTTGAATTATAATAATTAACAGCTCTCATAATTATTATACAACTCAGACTTCTTCTATATATTTATTAAAAGTATTAAGTTAATTATTTATAAATAAAGTTTGAGTGTGAAAAGAGTGGCAATTGTCATAAATGAATGATATTTTTAAACTTTTTATTTATTAAAAAACTAATTCATTCTATTTTTTAACGATTAATTAAACACTATAGTCATTTATTTGTATCTAATAAATATAAAAACTCATCATTCTAGCACATTGTACACTGTATAAGATAATTTGATGACCTAACAGTAGATAAAAGTGTTTTAATATCATTTAAAAAAAAATCTCTTTATATTTAAAACTTACTTTGGTGAATGATTCCAGTGATAGAGTCAAGAAGAAACCACTAGTGAATATAATTGGTCTCATTGATTTAGCTAAAATGATTACCATACATTTTTGCCCACTGTTACTAAGACTGAACCAATTGGTAGTTCCTATTTCTTCGCTCATATCTGAAAACTGGAAGTTTCCAATGAAAAACCAGTTGTTGGTGAATGATCTAGATGATGATACTCACCTCTACAGTCATCCGATTAGCATTTACGCATTGGAAAAAAATTTGAAAGTTCATTGCTAGAAAATAACTAAGGTTTCCCAAGAATGCCATGGACTTGACTGAACTGTGAGACAATAAATAGGCAATGGTGCAAAGCTGGAATGCGCTACCAAAATATTGGACGAATATAACGTTGGTGAATACGGAGTTTATGAATTCTACCAAGCTGTACAAATAAGATACCCAATTGAATCATTCTTAGGGAATGATATGGTCAACCCATTGAGCTACATGTTGATGGAGCTGATGGATATCATTTGAATTGAAATTTACTTACCTTAGGATTTCAATATGATACTCAACCCAATCACCAATAAGCTTCCTTTCAGTATCCAGTTTAAAGAAACCATCATCATCAGCAATCTTCTCTACTTTCTTCAAGATGGTATTGAACCGATGTTTGAGAACATTCACATGAGCACAGATGTAACATAACATGCACGGCAGCAAGGGATCGAAAGAGAGATTAGTTGTTGCAGCATTGCAGATAGCATAAAGCTGGTTACAAGCTGTGAGCCAATAAATGCTTCTGGTGGAATAGTTGTAGGGAAACCAACCAACGTAAGGTAAAACATTAGGTGGATCCATGATGGCAATGTGGGCAATTGAGTACCAGGTTATTGCGACGATGAAGACCATTGGATAGTACTTGAAAATATACCTGAAACAATTAAGTTTATATTATTGTTCTGTCTTTTACAGAATCCAGCTTATTTGTCTAAGGCTAGTTGACATGATCATCATTTAATTCGATGCTGAAAAGGGAACAGTGAATGATGGCCTTATCTCCAGCTTGGTTGACAACAGCCAGCTTAGTACGATCTTGGTTGGCCATTCATTCTTATTCTAAATTCAGGTTAATTTATTGAGTCCTGATAAGGAACCTAGACATGCCTGATCAGTGTCTGGGCATGCCTCTGAAATAATTGCAACTCAAGTAGATAACTTTCAGCTAAGTGGGATCCCCATTATTTAAACCTAGAAATAGCTCAGCTTTGATGCTGAAGAGCTTCACAACACCACAGAAAATAATGAAAAAACTTGAATTGATCAACATACCTCGTCATTTGTACATAACGTTCATAAATCATCTGTTCTTCATGATCTTCAGGTTTCAAAAGCCTCTTCTCAAGACGCTCTTCAATTTTAATAAGTGAACTACGACTGAAGATCAAGCACCCGATCTTCATACCTCCTGTAACTAAACTGAGCAATAGAGAAACATTGTCAATAAATGAATGCAATTCGAAAGCAGTCGTCATAATTGCCATAAACCCAGATGCTAAGAATAATAACAATGTAAAAAGCACTATCAAGTGATATATTAAATAACATATTGATTTCCATCCTTCAAAGTGTACTGGTTTCCAAAGACCAACTAGACTAAGGAAGAAAAAATTCCTTTCAAGAATTGTCATCTGATATTACAGTCAGTTTGATAACTGAATATTTATTAAAGACAGTCGTCAAAGTGTCTAGAGTTTGGTCTTGCTTTCTTCGTGATAACTCTTTGGCAATTAAATGACATTAACTTAATTGCCACCATCATGGACAATTATCTGTATTTCTTGGGAAGTAAGAAAATACATGGGAGTTTGTCGCGTAGAATTAATTTGTTATTGATGAGGAAAGTATGTCTTCCTATACCTGCAATCAATATTCGAGCGAGGAGGACTTCAGTTCTTATCGCACTTCTGAAGAGTTAACATCATTGACGTTAAAACAAGTTCTAGAGTTGGATAATTTTTAATATCAATTAAAATTGGATTCATTTGTCATTTAATTCATAAATAGCAACAAATCATGTGCGTATTAACAATTTATTTTTAATTCTCTCTAGTTATTAATCTTCTACTTATCACTAATTACTACTCCAGTACATTATAAACAGTGTAGGATAATTTGATGACCTAAAAAAAATGTTATTAGTAATTTTTTCTTAGGGAAAAAAATATGCTGATATTAAATACCCTGGTAAATGACTCTAAGGTCAGTGATAAAAAGAATCCACTGGTGAAAACGATAGGTCGCAATGTCGTTGATAATATAATTACTGTAGATTTTCGTCCGCTGTTGCTAAGAATGAACCAGTTGGTGGTACCAATTTCTTCCCTCAGGTCTACAAACTGATAACCCACAAATCATCAAGATGATCAATGATTATTCATTACCATACCAAGTTTGATATGAATCTTGAAATGCTTACCTCTGAAGTCATTCGATTAGCAGACACACATTGAAAGAATATCTGAAAATTCATAGCAACAAAGTAGCTAAGATTCCCTAGGAATGTCATGGACTTCACGCTGTCATGTGACATAAGATAAGCTATGGTGCAGAGCATAAATGCGCTACCAAAGTATTGGATGAATATGACGACAGCAAAGATGGAGTTGATATCCTTCACCAAGCTGTAATGAAGAAAAAGAGTTATTGGTTATCACCAAGTCATTCCTTATTTAGCAAGGAATTTTTAATCATTCCTACTTCAATATTTCTATATGATAATCAACCCAATCACCAATCAACTTCTTCTCTGTTTCTAGTTTCTTCAGAGAGTCATTGTGATCCATCATCTCTAGCTTTTTTAAAATCACATGAAACCGATGCTTGAGTATGTCAATATGAGCGCAGATGTAGCAGAGCATACAAGGTAGCAGTGGATCGAATGAAAGATGAGCTGCTGCAGCATTGAGGATGGTACAGAGTTGGAATATAGCTGTTGGCCAGAAGACAACAGAGCTGGAGTAGTCGTAGGGGAACCAGCCTAGATATGGTAAAGTCTCTTGGGGACGAATTGAAGTGACATGAGCTAAAGAATACCAAGTCACTGCTATCACAAAGAGCATTGGATAGTAGATGAAGATATTCCTGTGGATTCAAAAAAGAAGTGTGAATTCCAAGTAAAAAGGAAGAAGGAACAGCAGCAAACATCTTACAGGGAAACACTCAGAGGTGTCTGCTACCAAGTCAGTTGCAGCTTTAATAGATTAATCTACATCAAAGATGATGAGTCTTTTACATTGGAAAAATACTCTGAAGGAGCAAAAGAAACTTTCAAAATTGATACTACATGAGAATAGTTTCCAGTTATCACATATTTGTAATTAAACTATTCCAGAAAATAAAGTCAATTTACACAGATCTAGTCAAATCTATTTTTTATCACAAATCTATTTCATTCTGCATCATCTGCTTTGATTTCCGTAGATCTTCTAGGGACTTTATAGACGCAATTTCTTTGTACCATTGATGAAGATCTCCATGCATAAACAGTGATGTATAGTAATCTAGATCTGATGTAGATCAGTGTAAATCTATCTTCCTGGGAAAAGGATGGAATAGATTTACAGAAATCGACGTTTTTTAAAATCTATTCGGATGTACTTGAATTTAAACAACCAATTTGTAACCAAGATCTAGCTAGACCAAACCAGATCAATGCTGGACCAAATAGATCTGAGCAGATCTGTATAGATCTATTTTAGTTACTGACTGGTTATTTTGCTTGAGTACCCAAGAAATCAAATCTGAACAGATCTAATTAGATCTATCAAGACTTGGTTTGATCTAATTATGAAATTTGCTTAAAGCTGGTGAGGTCTAACTTGATCTGTTCAGATCAGACTATTTTTTCTTGGTAAAAACAAGTATTTAACAGTTTGAATATCGAAATATTGCTGTTCCATCACTATGTTGTGTAATAATAATGAAAAAACATGGATAAATACTTGGTAATCTGGACATAATGTTGATAAATCGTCTGCTCCTCATCATCTTCAGGCTTTAGAAGTCTCTGCTCTAGACGTCGTTCAATATCAATCACTACATCACTGTACCGAGTCAAGCAGTACACTTTGATAATAACTATAATGAAATTAACAATCAAGGAAATATTGTCAGTAAATGAATGCAGCTCGAAGGTCGACGTTAGAATGTCCATAAATGCTGATACAATGTATGTAGACATTTCAGTAACAATGAACAGATTATACAATCTGTAACAAACTGTCTTCCATCCTTCAAAGTGTACAGGTTTCCAAAGACCAACTAGACTAAGGAAAAAAAAATTCCTTTCAAGAATTGTCATCTGATATTACAGTCAGTTTGATAACTGAATATTTATTAAAGACAGTCGTCAAAGTGTCTAGAGTTTGGTCTTGCTTTCTTCGTGATAACTCTTTGGCAATTAAATGACATTAACTTAATTGCCACCATCATGGACAATTATCTGTATTTCTTGGGAAGTAAGAAAATACATGGGAGTTTGTCGCGTAGAATTAATTTGTTATTGATGAGGAAAGTATGTCTTCCTATACCTGCAATCAATATTCGAGCGAGGAAGACTTCAGTTCTTATCGCACTTCTGAAGAGTTAACTTCTCTAAACTAGTCGCACCTGACTTAGCTAGCTAGATGTTATTTTAATGAATATCACGTGAGTAGTGTTCGTAAGATTTAAAGTGGACTTTTGGAAGAATATTTAAAGATATTATTTTGAATTTTTTAGTAAGGAGTTATTGTGATGGGTCTGATTTTCTATATTTTGATATGTCTGAATGTTTAAAGGTCTCTAGAGTCAAGTGCCATGTTTTATTTAACATCAGATGATGATAATCTTATCGACTGTAGTCCCCTCTTTCTTGGTTTTCTTTTTTTTAATAAAAATATTGGATTTTTTATGAGACAATCAACATGATTACCATAATATTGGTGGGACTGTTGAAATTTTAATAGAATTTATCCAAAATAACTTTTGGAAGAATATTTGGTTGATATTGAATTTAGAAATTATTATTTGGAGTTTTATTTCGATTTTACGGCGAAAAAGGTTGAAATCATAATTTATGTTTGGATCATAAAATTATGAATGGCAATGGGAAGATCTTGATGAGACGATTCCAAAACACTGGCTGTTGACTTTGTTTTGTTGGAAAGAACATGAGATATTGGCGAAAATCTGTAGAACATAAAAATGTGCATAACTTCTATGCTATTGATGGTAGGGGGTTGATCGAGGGCTCATATGAAAGATCTGGACCTGAGTAAAAAATTTGATCCCCCCTATAGGATATCCCCGTCAAAAATGCCGTATCTCGCTTAGTTTTCGAGTTATGAGCGTTTAAAGGTTTTTCTATGATTTCGCGCAGCATAACTTTGTTTTCTGCTAATAACTCGGGATCTATGAGGCCTACATGAATAATAAGGATATCAATGGATTCGTGAGAATGTCAGCTTTTTATTGCACTAGTCAAAATTATGATTCGAGCATAATTTATGCTAAAATTGAAGAAAGTTCCGGTTTTACCCCATTTTAGGAGTGAAACAATTGATTTTTCAGAAGTTTGACCTGATTCCGTGATTCTCGGCATTGAGACGAAGAGAATGAGTGGTCGAACTTGAAAATCGGACAACTTAGATTTTTCGACCCCAAAAAATGGCAAGTGGCAAGTCAGAAGATGGATGATTTTTTACCCTTACTCTGACTTTAGACCTCAATAACTTTCGTACAAAGCTCCGAATAACGATTGTGAGGAGGTATTTGGAAAGTTCAGAATCTAAGCTAAACATTCATATCCATAAAAAACGTTTTAAATGATTTCTTCACCCTCAAAATTGCCAAAAGATTTGGCAAACTCCCAAAAAAATGTGACTTTTTTTTATATTTTAGCGATTTTAAGGGTGAAAGAAATTTTTTACACGTTTGTCGTGGATATGAATTTGTAGCTTAGATTCTAAACTTTCTAAAACGTCCCTAAAAACGATGATTGGACCGTCCGTTCATGAGTTATGAGGGTTTAAAGTCAAGGGGATGATGATTCGCAATTTGCATCCAGTTTTACCCCTTTTTAAGTGTGTTAAAGTGAATTTTCTTGGGCTGGGCCTCGATTCCGCATTTCTACGCATCAAGACGAAGAGAATGAGTGGTCAATCATCAAAATTGGAGTACTTTTATTTTTTGGCCGAAAAAAATGGAAAGGGGTACCACTTGCCATTTTTTGGGGTCGAAAAATCAAAGTTGTCCGATTTTCAAGTTCGACCACTCATTCTCTTCGTCTCAATGCCGAGAATCACGGAATCAGGTCAAACTTCTGAAAAATCAATTGTTTCACTCCTAAAATGGGGTAAAACCGGAACTTTCTTCAATTTTAGCATAAATTATGCTCGAATCATAATTTTGACTAGTGCAATAAAAAGCTGACATTCTCACGAATCCATTGATATCCTTATTATTCATGTAGGCCTCATAGATCCCGAGTTATTAGCAGAAAACAAAGTTATGCTGCGCGAAATCATAGAAAAACCTTTAAACGCTCATAACTCGAAAACTAAGCGAGATACGGCATTTTTGACGGGGATATCCTATAGGGGGGATCAAATTTTTTACTCAGGTCCAGATCTTTCATATGAGCCCTCGATCAACCCCCTACCATCAATAGCATAGAAGTTATGCACATTTTTATGTTCTACAGATTTTCGCCAATATCTCATGTTCTTTCCAACAAAACAAAGTCAACAGCCAGTGTTTTGGAATCGTCTCATCAAGATCTTCCCATTGCCATTCATAATTTTATGATCCAAACATAAATTATGATTTCAACCTTTTTCGCCGTAAAATCGAAATAAAACTCCAAATAATAATTTCTAAATTCAATATCAACCAAATATTCTTCCAAAAGTTAAATTCTCCAACTTTTTATTCTCTCTTCTTCTTTTTCCTTCAAATCTAATCAATCCTACTCCCCAAAATACTTGGCAAACTCTCTAAAAAAGTCTAATTATTTTTACATTACATCAGAAATTGGTCTCAGAGGGAATGTAATTTGTCCCCAGACTTTTCAAATTTGCTTTCCTTCATTCTTCAAAATACTTTCTAGAATATCATTCTTTATTAGCAATTTATAAATCCATCATGCAACACTTAGTCTAATAAAATTATCTAATTTTTTCTTCACTGTTGTAGCTTATAGACTGGAATTCATTCTAATAAATTATATATTGTGTACGATAGTTTGATGATCTGCAATTAAAAGTGATATATCATCAGATCTTTCCACCCTTACAATTCTCTTGGTTTCTCGTGCTTTCTCGTCCTCCTCAAGACACTCACCTTCATAAATGACTCCAGAGACAAAGACAAAAAGAATCCACAAGTGAAAACAACTGGCTTCATGGATTTCGCTAGGATGATCACGACGTATTTCTGAGCAGAGTAGCTCAAATTGAACCATTTTGCTGTTCCAATTTCAATGGCAATATCAGCAAACTGGAATGAAAATTAAAAAATCCTGCCTAGATCAATCATTCAAGATCCAGCCTAGATATTCATGAATGACATTACCTCAACAGTCATGCGATCAGCAGCTACACATTGGACATATATTTGAATATACATCACCAGGAGAAAGGTCAAGTTTCGAATGAAGTCCACGGAACCTATTGGAGTATGTGAAGTCAAGTAGGCAAGAGCACAAAGAATGAAAGAGCTAGAAGAATACTGGACCATGACAACTTTAGAAAATGTCACGTTTATCATATCAGCCCAACTGTTGATCAAAGAAGTCTATTAGTTACTTGAACCCTGATCATCATCAACCAACCAAGTTCTACTTCTTTACCTTAGAATATCGATGTGGTAATTCACCCACTCACTGATTAGCTTCTCTTCTATCTGCAGCTTATTGACCAGTGTGTCATTATTGTTGACATCAAAGTTTTCTAACTTTTTTAGCAAAGTATTGAACCGAAGCTTGAGTATCTTGATGTGTGCACAAATGTAGTAGAAGATGCAGGGTAGCAATGGATCAAAAGCCAGATTGGTCACAGCAGCATTACAGATAGCACAAAGCTGATAGACAGCGGTGATCGTGTAGACAGCTGGTCTTGAATAATTGTAAGGAAACCAACCTTGGCATGGTAACATGTCTGGTGATTCCATCACAGTAGTACGGGCAAATAGAAACCATACGAGAACCAGTAAGAATAGTCCAGAGTAACGTTGAGTCAGATTTCTGCAAAAAGGCTGAATTTTATTTCTAGAAAAGGATGGTGATGATAAGGCATTTAGTTCACATGAATGATCTAGGGTTAAGAAATGAATACTGATGATTGACTCATTTTATCCTACTTATCAATAACATTATCACTGTACCTACCTGGTGATACGACGATAATGCTGATAAATCATTTCTTCTTGATGATCATGAAGCTTAAGCAGCTTCTCTTCCAGACGCTTTTCAATGTCAATGATGAAATCACGAGAGTAAACCGAGCAATGAATTTTCACGAAAACTGTTGCGAAGGTCAGCATCAGAGAGAAAGTGTCAAATAATAGAAGGTCCATTTCAATCTTTGATGATGCGATATAAGTGATTCCTGATATCATGAATGTGATAATATCAAAGAGGAGGATCAGTGTGTATAGATGGTACAGGTTGGACGCCCATCGTGGCCAACTAGCAGGTCTCCAACAACCACAAACACCAAGCCAGAAATAATTTAGAGATAGAAGAGTCATTGTCTTTTGTCAGCTGGTGATGAATAATTTAGAATTGTTGGAGATCTAGAGCAGACTAAACATCAACTGATTTTGATGAAGATAAATTCTATATTAGTTAGCAGTCCTTCTTATCTGATAATTAAAAATACTAATAGAATTATGGATTAATAAAAATAATATTAGATTTTTTAAAAGTGTATCTCTGGTGAACAACTTTGTTCAAGATCAAGTCTTCAATGATTATCTGTTGTAATTAATATTAGAGAGGAGTTCATTGATCTACTGCGGCCTTAAATAGAATATCATTTTTCTTATCAAGATGCTGATAAATATAAAATTGGATTTAACATTCAGCAACTCAATTTTAACATTGGGGTACAGGGTTCAGATTAGGTGTCATCTCCGATCAGGCTGAACCTTGGGATGTTTGTTGACCTTGGTGGAACATGAAAAACCTTCAAAGCTTCTGGTGGGATCTTGAGTGATGCTCTAAGGGTCTTTGATGCTGAATGAAGCCTCAGGATGTACTTGTACATTTTTTAGGAATTGATATTTACCTCCAATGCAGGGTTGGTTTCTTTCTTTGGGCTCCAAAGGCCCAGCCTTCGCTCTACAAAGATCTAAGGGTGTGCCTCCAGTACATACACTACTTATTCTTATATCTAATGAAGGTAAACAGAATTTGGACTAATCCAGTGTTGTTACCTAATCGGAAATAAATTAATCGAATCCTAAAATGACATTGAATTCTAGCAATGGCTTACAAGCTGATTGGATCCAATAGCATCCAAATTCATCAGATCCAGTTGGATCTCAATGTGGTTCATATTAAATTGAATTTAATTGTGATTACTAGGTAGATCTGTTTTGGTTTGATAATGTTACCTGCACAGGAATAGACAACAGAACCATGGCTGGGCCAACATTGATCATCAAATGGTGTCATCATCCAGTTGTATCCTGACTGGGTGATAAGGTAGCCTTCTAATTGGATTTAATCAGATCTAATTTAGTCAAGACTTTAGTCCGAGCATGACTCCAGAAGAGCCAACTTCTTTAAAGGCATTTGTTTTTATTTTTATAGATCTGAATATCTGGCCTGACTAAACCTACAGTATACTACTTTGAAATACGAAGAGTAGTTTCTTGTAGATTATGGTCTAAAATAGTCATTTTTTAGAAATTAATTCAATGAATTGGAAACGCTATTTATAAGATTCATAACTTCAATGAAATGGTGGTGTGTTGATGAATATTAGCATGAAGTTATCAAGCACATCACTACATAGCGAAAAGAAACCTAATCAGTAACTATTGAATTAATTATGTTAAATTAATTGTTTTATTGATAAAAGGGTTCCTGCAAGGATATCACCACTTCACCTACCTAGAGATACGATGATCATGCTGATGATCAATTTCTTCTTGATGATCATGAAGCTCAAGTAGCTTTTCTTCACAGGAATAAATCGTGCAATGAATTTTCATGGAAACTATTGTGAAGCTCAGCATCAGAGACAAAGTGTCAAATAATTCTAGGTCCATAGAAGAGTCATTGTCTTTTGTCAGTTGGTAATGACTAATTTAGAATTGTTGGAGATCTAGAGTAGACTGAATGTCAACTGATTTTTTTTTCAAGAGAAATCCCCCTCTATGGAATCTGTTTCTGTATTAGTTGGCAATTATATTGTCTAGATAATTGCTGTCATCATGGGCAATTACCAGTGCGTCTGAAGAAGTAAGAAAATTGGATGGGGAAATTGTCATATAAGATTAATCATGTTATTGACATGTTGTTAGTGGTAACGACTTCCCCACTATGACTATATCTGCGATCGATGCCAGAGTCAAAAGACATCAGTTATTGTTAAGCTATCTTATCATTCACATCATTGGAGTAAAGTGAAAATTGTAGAGTTCTTCTGTGAAGATTTCTAGGAACTTTTCTGCAAATACCAAAAGTAATAAACATTTATCTCTGATTTATTTTTTATAGTAATAATTTTAATCTGATAATTAAGAATATTATAGATAAGTAAGAATAACATTACATTTTTTAAATGTCTAACTCTGATGAACAACTCTTTTGAAGATCAATTCTTCAATGATTATCTGTTGTAATCAATATGAGAGGCGATTAACTATGAATTCTAATAGGATATCATTCTTCTTGTAATAAAAATCTTGAATTTAGGAATATTCCTTCAGTCTCAGTTGGCGAAAATTCTCAGACTCGCCAAAGAAAACTTGTCAAAGAAGTCCTGGTTTACGGTAAGTCACCTAAAAGCCCTTGAGAAGAGTCAGGAGAGCTTTTATTCATGATAGTCAGGTCAGTCCAGGAAAGAACTTATTAGTAAAAGTCTCCATACATGGTGCTAGATCTAGGAGCTAACTCGCTTGCTAGATCTACTATTTAGTAAGCTATGTGAATGGTATCTTGGTTGGAGGTTGCTTATGATGATTGGCTATATCACGTGCTTAAGCCTTCAAACTAGTAAGCAGTTCTGGCTGGCAATTCAACAAAGCCATCAGTGATGTCACGATCCAACATCGTACCCATTCAAAGTTATCTTTAAGACTCTGAACAAGTGATTTATCTCAGAATCTAACACCACTTGCATGGGTCTTAAATGAGATAGAAGGAGCTGGGTATAATGATTAAAAGGATCATCTCGTCTAAAACAGGATGAATGGTTACATTAGTATACAGAGCTGCCTGCTTGTTTAAGAAGTTAAACAATCACAGAGCAGAGTTTTATCACGTGATATAACCAGTCATTCATCTGTACAAGGTGCTGATTGTTAAACTATCATAATTTTAATGAATTCATTAAATAAAGCGCTTTCCTTTTATCTAGACCTTTTGAATAAGCTCTTACAGGTCTTTATATCTTTATACTTAGCTAAACAAATCTACTTCAAATTTACCACCAATTTGTTTTACAATCAATTATTAATTTTCAGAAAGATTTCATTACAATTTCATTCTAATTTGAAATCTTTGAAATTTTTTTTAAAGAAAATATTAATCGATAGTATTTTAGTTGAAATCAAGAAAGAGATGTTTTATTCATAAAACAAAATTTTATTATTCTTAAATTATGATACACTGTACAGATTCTGAAATCTATAATTTTCTAATTGATGATGGAAAATGGCAGTAGTGCTCACAAGCAATATCGACTGAAAGATTGATGGCAGTTAAGTCGGCTAATCTGATTTAATATTAATATAATTTTGGCTAATATTTAACATAGATTTTCATTAATATACATATATATTTATTTATCATCATTCTATATTATTCAGAATAACGTCGATCATTTACTTCAATACACTACTTTTATATGCCACCATTGCCACTGATGTCTAGTTTTCATTTTCCCTCAAAATAAAATAATTTTATTTCTCTATAAATAATTAATAAATCTCTCTACAATAAATAGCAATTAATTTCATATTATTATTATTAATATTATTATTTCTTTTATTTTCTTTTAATAAGAATAATTTCATGCTCACATTTTTATTGATGAAATTTCACTATTTAATGTCAAATACTTAAGATTATTTTCCTTCTTTTGAATTAATGATACGTTAATTTATATAATAGAAAGCAGAAATAATTTATCCACATTTTATTTTTTACTTTAATAGTAAAGCATTTTCTCATTAATTAATTAATTAATCATATCATTACCACTTCTCAGACACACAATCACAATGACGGTTGCTATTTTTTTTTAGATCATATAGCAAAGCAAGATACATACAATGAAATGATTTTTTTTTTATACACAGTTGACAATTGGTATCAATATTTTTCTCCTCCCCTTTTGTAGATAAATAATTTATTAAAGCAAGTGTTGGAAGTTAGAGTAAAAATATTGATGTAAAATCAACTTGGTAATTAATATTAATTAATCATCATTTAGCACATTAAGATTCAATCTTGAAGATTAGTATTATTCGCTAAATTGAACAGTGTTAATAATGATTATTAAGCTCTCATTGATTAGTTAATAATTGTAATAATGTTGACAAGTCGTTTATTTATTTTATTAAAAATAATAAGCCATAGTTAAAATTAAAGTAAAAAGTGAGAATGAAAAATTTCTAAAAAAGATTAAAATAATTATATTATTAATCTTTTTTTTGTTTATTATTATATAATAAGATTCTTTAAGGTTTTAATTTTATATAATTACTATTTGGAAGCTATTTTGATAAAAAAGATCTGAACAAAGATTGAATAAATTAAATTAAGCCATTTTTGTTATAAATAAAAAAACTGCAAAAGTGAATCGTGAAAAATAGAAATTCTTGTGTATAATTAAGTGAATATTTTAATATCAAAGACACATGTAGATATTTATTGTTCTTTGTCTTTCGAAACAAATCAGTGATTAAATTGGCACTCATTCCGTTTAAGAGAGTAATTAACAATTGTAATTAACAATTCATGTCTTTTAAAAATCTCACATTATTTATGACTGTTTCAATTTGTTATAAACAATTTAAAATGTTATAATAAATTAAAAATAAGGTCTATAATCAATAATCTCATCAATCTGTAATAAAAATATAAATAAATTTTTAAATTGATGATTAATAATGACTTACAGTTCAATCGTTAATTAATAAATAAAAATTTTAACATTGATTTTTACACAAGTAAGAAATGTTTGATAAAAATTTTATAAATATTGTTAAAACTCGGAAGAAGACGATTTAAATAATATCTTATAAAAACATCCTTATTTATTTTGAGTATTTTTAATTAATTAATTAATTAACAGCCCTTAGTTTCACGTGTAGCACTGACTACTCTAGACTGCCTGGCTTTTTAATCATTCCTTATTTAATTTACTTAAAAAATTATACAAAATTATGCCATACACATTCTTCAATAACCGCATATTGTTTAAAATCATTTAAATTTATTATAAATAATGAGAAATAATTTCTATCTTATGCAAATAAATGTCAATAATGTTATTGGCACGTGAAATATTAGATACAATTTTTAATTAATCAACTAGAGCTTGATGATTAATTTAACAATCATTATTGAAACTTAATTTAAATAGAATTAAATAATAATTTAATTTATCAATATTTATTGAATCGGATTGACTGAACACTGAGAGCATTTCCAAATTGAAAATAATAAATATAAACTTCTAATAAGAATTGATTTAATTAATTCATTCATCGTGAATTAATATTACTATTTATTTCTGTAGATCAATTGTGTCAGTGTATTTTACACAAAATTAATTTAATCTTTAATAATAATTAATAAAATGTTAATTTTGATAGTACGCCAATTATTGATACTGTGTACATCCTTTTATACAAATATATATATTTATATAATTATTTTTATTACATTACATTGTTAATTAATCTCTCCTTTGCTATCCACGATTGAAAACCTCACCATAATAAGCGTAATATTTTGATTAATCTATAAATTATTACTAAATATTCTCTCATAACTTGAAATACTATAAACGAATAATTTATTATATAAATATAAAATGGTGTAATAATATTTGGTAAAATGAATTTGATTTTTATAAACAATTGAAACATTTAAATCGTAAACATCAATATTTTAATTACCTATATCCGGATATTAATACTTATTATAATTATTAAGTTAATTAAATTATAACAATAATATTAACAATAACAACTAATTAACACTAATAATTATAATTAACAAATTAAATAGTTTTTTTGTTTTTAAAGTTCTAAAATTTATTACTATTTTCAAACAATAATATAAATATATAGAATTATTAAAACTGTAGAATATATAATTGTACTATTCTTTTTTTTTTATAGTTTTCTTTTTATAACTCTCTTACTTACTCTGCAGTCAAATCATATTTTTAGTTTAAAATTTGTTGAATGTTATTTTTTGTATATTTATACGTTCGACCCAATTAAAAATGGTCCCTGTAAAGATTGATGATTCAAGAAATTCTTTTAATAGACATTATAGTCTAGTCAATTAAAGTCTGAAAATGTCATTCCTAGACCTTCTTTCGCTTTTTTACGACCTTTTAAAAAATCAATCTCAACCCTTAGCTTTTAAATGCCCTTTACGCCTAAACTATGAGAGATATGAATACATTGTATAGGACATTTTTGAAAGAAAATTAAATTTGTAACAACTTTTGTCGAATTAACTTAAGCCTGAAAATGTCATTTTAGACCTCTTTTTGGCCTTTTAAAATTTTTAATAAATTTATGTCAACGTTTAGCTTGTAAATGCCTTTAACGCCTTAACTATTAGAGATACGAACAAAATGTATTGAACATTTTTGAAAGAGAATTAAATTTTCTACAACTTTTGTTTGAACTTTTTTTTCATATTTTCTACCAGTTCGAAAATATACGCAAAAAAGTAGCTCTTTCTTATTTTTCAAAGTAATCAATATCTTCAATTTTTTTTTAATTATTTTTAAAAATTTCTCACAATTTCTACGACGATTTAATTAATTTATTTATTTTGGCCTTAATAACAGTCTTAGATCCAATTTGACTAGACTATTACGGAATCAAGAGAGCACACATTTCTCTTAATAAAGAAAATGAATATTATTTTATTCTATTATTATCATCATCATCATTATCATAATAATTATTTTTATATAACGATATTACTAATTATTTAAGCAGCTAATCGACAATAATCTCGTTAATTTTCATTTTTTTTTTTCGGACGGAAAATATTACGCATTGTTACCACTTAATAGATCTGGTGTTCATGAATGTTGAATTTATTTTGGCAAATCTATTTATATATTATAATATAAGCAATTTTTTTTTTTAACTACGTTTAGATAATATTTAAGAAGCAATTAAAATTTTTCTAGCATTATATGATAATATTATTCATTTATATTACATCTAATTATTTATTTTTTATATATAATATTTATATATATATATATATATTTTTTTTTAATAATTATAACTAGATAATTTCTTTAGCCATTATTAATTTCAAAAATCGTTTAACTTTTAATTGTTTAATAAAGTAATAAATAAGTCTTGTGAAAAATACTTTGAACATAAGAACAAGAGATTATAAAGCTGAAGGCACAAGATGACTTTTTTATTGCGTGCTATTAATTAAATAATAATAATAATTATTTTCCTTTAAATAAATATCAATTCTCGAGGTATTAAAATATTTAATATTTTTTTTAAAATTAATAGAAATTATTATCACGCAACAGAAAAGTCACTATGTACGTAATTTAATTGAGGAGTATCTTTTAAAATAATTATTATTAATATATTTAAATGATTTATTTTTTATAATAAATTATAAATAAAATTTTAAAAATATCTCGTCAAAATAAATTCGAATGAGATCATTGTAAATAATTTATTTATAATTTTTATTACGATAAAACATAAAATAATATATAAAACTAAAGTAAAAAATGATAACAATTGATAACAATTTGCACTAAATAACATTTAATTAATTCAGTAGTTCTAATATCCTTCACTATTACTCCTGAGTCTAGAAAGCTGAATTTACCATGACATAATCGATATTTATAGTTATAATCTCTTACTATAAATATCCATAGAGAAGCCAACTATCTAAAAAAAAACTTTACAATAAATTTTTATTTTATTTAATAAAATATTCCTTTTTTTTTTTTAAATAAAAAAAAAATATATCACAGTAACAAAAAGGATAAAAATATAAGTAAAAATACTCCTCAATGAAATTAATTCATTAGAATAACATTTCTTTATACAAATAATTAATTCAAATTTAATTAGATAAATTAAATTTCTAGTAATGTTGCATGTTCGCTGATATGCTTTTGATAAATGTATACAGATTACTTATTTATTTATTTATATTGTTCAAGTGAAAAAGAAAAAAATATAATAATAATAATAATAAATTACTTGAATATTTTTTCTTTCAATTGACTGTTATGTACATACTATTTGTTCACTTTAATATATTATAATTAATTGTAAGATGATAATATAAAAATTTTTTTTATGACATAATTTGTTATGAATGATCATTCAATCTATAGAAAGTCTGAGTATCAGTCATATCAACAAGTTTAAATGAGAGAGAGATTTTTTTTTTTGTTTTTTTGTAATAAATAATAAATTATATACAAAGTAAATTAATAAAATAATTGTGGAAGTTGTTCATCTTCGAAGAAATCGGAAGAATCCTCGACGTTTATCTGACGGTGGTGCCATCAGCATTGGTACTTGATTTTTGTGAGTGATGTGGATCTATTAATTACAATTAAAATTATATTAATTCATTATTATTTATTATTTTTATTTAAAAAATATTATTTTACGTTTCAAATCAATTTTTAATTATTTTCAAAACCTTCTTTTAATCTTTTTACCTTCCCAAGTGTATATTATCTTGTGCAAAGCTCAAAATTAAACTAACATTTAAATTTAGGGAATTTTTTTTTTTACATTTTTTTTATAATAAAATTATTTATACTCAAACTTCCTCAAAATCACATAACACATAATAATAAAATAAATAAATAAATAAATGCTGTTATAAATAATATTAAATATAAATCTTAAATTAATCCTAAAATCAATCAAGTAGTATAGTCAGATTTTAGTCAGCCATGCAATAAAACATTAAAGAAAATCTTCTAAAATATTTTTTTCATAGTTTCACATCATATTTCTTCTAAATCCTATTACTAACATAATAAATTACCCTTAAACTTACCGTACATGGTCCTTGCATCCATGGTTCACCATCAATTTGCATTGGAAATCGTTTTTTAGTGGTAATTGTAACACTACTACATTGCGCTAATCTTCTACCACTCGCCCTAAGTCCAGTCTTGACTTGACCCATATGTAAACAATTTTCTAAGCCAATCACTTCGATAAGATTATCTCCAATATCTAAAATAAATGATGATATTAAATATTTATGACAAAAATATCATTTATAAAATAATATACTCAACATCATTAGAATAGTAATGGATAAAAAAATGGTTGGAAATAATTTAAAATACCTTGAATAGCAACAGTAAGATCCACTGAATTGAAACTGCTTGTGCTTAATTCTTTATCTGGACGTTTCTTTCGTTTTCTTAATCGATGTCTTGCATGTTCACCCCAGAGATTAGATCCTCCATGAGTAAAAGGAATGTTGAGTAATGCAACACCTTGAAGTGATGGTCCATGTGCTAAATCTAACGGTGTACCATCACAAATTATTTCTAAATCTTCATGTAAATTTTTACAACTTGCTGCAAATTGTTCTGTTGTTGCATATTCAAAGTACCAAAGTTTATTTTTCATTCTACTATTAAATTTTTCTGGATTCTTTTCTCTTTCCAGATGAAATTTGACACAAATAGCTGCATCAACACCAACAGAAAAATAATTATTAATGATGTTATAAGGAATGCTATCTTGATTGGGTTTTTTTTCTTCCTTCTGGTCAATTACTTCAATTTGCCACCGATCCATCATTACTGGAGTTGATTTCTCGATTTTCTTAAGTATTTTATGGATGGCTTCACCTTCATATCCACCACCCCAACGTAAACAACGAGCTAAATCGTTACCAGTTCCTAAAGGGATCACTCCAACAGCCGGTTGCTTTTCAAACTGAACACGATCCATTGTTTCTAAAACCCATCCTACTGTACCATCACCCCCACAACAAATTACCCGAAAATTTTCCACGTCCTTAAACATTTGTAGACCCTGCATTGGTCCACCAGTAGCTAGATTGTGTACTTGACGTGGATTCAAAATATATTGAAATTTCCTCAACATTCTCTCGCCTTGTCTACCACCGGATTTGGGATTTATGAAGACTAAGAGTGGTATGGAACCCGGAACTGGTGTAATTTGGAAAGACATTGCTGGCTGGTGGCTCACGATGTTACTAGAGTGTAGGAAGGCACCGGAACCGATAGAAGATGTATCCTGGCCATATTTACTACCACGTTTACTATCTCGGGATAATGACCTCTGTCTATCAAGCACTATTGGACAAATTGCCGTTGGTGGAAGAATGTGGATTGCGTAATCTCCAAGATTACATTCCGTTTTTATTTGAGACACACATTTGTTGTGTACCTAAAAAAATTTAGTTTCATCAATATTTATTTTTTTTTCAACTTTAAGATTTTTTTTCCTACGATAATTATTATTATCTAGAATTACAACTCCACTTCAATTTTAATGCTAAAAATTATTTATAACATTCAGATCAATTTCTAAAAATTATAATTTAAAATAAAATTTTTAATGATCTAGGAGAGACAATGAATACTACTGACCATTCAAAATTAATCCAACAAATTTATTCACAATTAATCATTATCATTCTTCAACACTTCATGAATCGAATGACTGTTTAACAATTTTTAGCACGAAAACTCTGGCTGGAGTTCTACATTTCTAGGTAATGATCGAATTTATCTAATTGAAGGCATGAGTGAATGAAGGTGTTATTAAAAACATCAACTGGACTATAATTATATTTATTACATAGCAGTTTGTTAAACTAAAAATACTTGTATTGCGAATTGGTCAGATCTTCAATTTAAAGCTCCCTCTTAAAACAGTAGATTTCGAGCTAGCTTGCTTGTTAGATTCATGGCTACTATGAATGATATGTTGCTTGAAAGTTGATAAGGAGTGTTGTGAGTTCAGCTTCACATCTTCACACATTTTCAGTTCTGCATAAAAAATAGAACTGATCTTATCATCAAAACATTGCAACCTAGCAAGCAGCAAAGCTATCAATAATATCACGATCCTGCAGCACAGTTTGTAAGGCTACCTTTTGAGACTCTAAGGAAGTGATCTAGCTTGAAATCTAGCACCATGTGCAGGAGTCTTTAGTTACATGACACCTTCATCCACTTATGTCTTCAATTAATCAATTCCAAGACCTTACCGTGATTTGACACCATCGACAATGGAGTCCAGTGATTCCATTATAACATTTAATTGTCTTTCTACACTTAGAACATTTCCCATGGCAATTTCCTTCAACCCAATGATGCACCATCGTCTGTGAAGTCTTTTTACTCTTCACATAAGTAGCAATGCATGAAGCTGGTGCTCTTTGAACACACCTTTCATGTACAGTATACTTACAAACTATAATTAAAAATATATCATCAATACTTTAGAGTTTAAAAAGTAAAATAAAATATTATCTATTGACTCACAAACACAACAAAGTCCCTTTTTCCCAAGACCAACCAGCATATTGAGACACAGATTACAGTAAGCTGGTTTGCTAAAATGCTTCAACCTCCACAGATGATTTCCGTCTTCTTTGACATTGGAATCAAGACCTAAAAGAACTAAAAGTGGAATAGTTGTAAGCCCTCCTCTTTTCCATTCTTCTAAAGAAACTGTTCCATCTGCATCATAGTCGATTTCAATCATCATGTCTTGAAGTATCTTAAAAGGTAAATAGATAAGTTTTTTTTCTTCTTCTTCTTCTTCTTCTTCATGACTTTTATTTCTTTCTACTTACTGGCTTTAGTTCTGAAACATCCCATCCAAGATACTCTGCGACATTCATCATCTGATTTACAATACAATCCATTTCCTAGATGAACAGTATTTTCATGATAATAAATAGATAATATTTATTTCAAAAGTAGACTTATTGAATATTGATAATACTCACGTTGGTGTCAAGGACTCCATTTCCATCAGTGTCATAAAGTCTGAACATAACTAAAAAAAAAAAAAATTTATTTTATTGATTTAAATGAGTTTTATTAAATGTTTCACTAAAGATAAATGTTCCAAGTCATAAAATAGTAAAAGAATAGGTGGTCTTGGTAAGAATGAAATAAAAAATAGCTATTGATAGAATATATTTCAACGAAACACTTTAATTTAAATAATAAAAAAATTATTACAAACAATTGGAACATTTATTTTATTTAAAACTCTGAAATGATTGATTGCTTACACTCTAATTTATCTTCTGGTCTTCCAGCTTCAAGTAATGAAAGATAACACACGATGTCTTTCAAACTAACTTTCACCGAATGCACGTCAATGGTACTTTGTTTTCGTCCAAGATGTCTCATTTCTGTAATAAAAAAAAAGAAAAACTGTTAGTTTCGAATGAAATAAACTTCATATACAATTCAATTTAATACGTGATTTAATCTATTTTCAGATATGATGAAAATTCTGATGAAATTCAACCCAATAACTGGAAAAATGGAAATTAATAATAACAATAGATTTTAAAATAATAATATTTTAATTATTAATAAACTTTTTATATAGTTTATGATTAATAATTAAAAATAATATTTAATCAAATTCTAAATTGAAAATTCTATTTAATAAAAACCAGTAAGTAAAAATATATTTTAATTTAATAATATACTTTTTAAAATCACTTTAAAGGTAGATATTATTTTTAAAAGCTATGAATTATTTATTAATATATAAAAACATTAATAAATTAAATATTAAAACATCTTTTTGAATTTTTTTTTTACAGCACTTAGAAAGCTGATAAATGAAATAAAAATTATTCTTCATTAAATAAAGTTTCTGAAAAATAATTAAACATTTTTTATTTTTATTACTGAAGATGTTTAGCTACTAACAAAAATTTAAAAATGATGTCTCATGCTCGTCCATGATTTATTAAACTCTTATTCTTCATTGAGCACAATGACAAGATGATTAAATAATTTCCAATGAATAAATTCCTACTGGAGCTCACCATATTTACACATGAGAGTTAAATACGAAGACTTAAGCAAACAGAGTCCAACTAAAATGACCTATAAAGTTCACTGAAGTTCATGAAAGTGTAGACTACAAACTTGATATATTATGCAATTAACGAAACAGAATTGAAATGAATTCAAACAAGTATCATTGTAAGTAACAAAGTACTAAAAGATAAACAGTCTTTCTTGTTGGTTATATGAAAGTAATAATGAACCACACTTGTTGCTTAGCAAAGTCCTACTGAGCGTCACTAACTTTAAGTTCATATAATTTTTACACTCGTCTGCATTAAATATAATCTCAGTACCAATGACGTCACGTGATGACATGCGTCCAAATCTATTTTTAAATGCTCACGACACGTGCGTTTGTCTGCTGATTCAAATGACTTAAAGTTTTTCAACGTTATAATTTAATGTACTATTTGAATTAAAAGTCATATTATTTTAATCTTAGTATGGTTGATTGATTGTGAGGTAAATAAAAATCAATTTTTGGAAAATTGACAGCCACCAGACAACCCTGAAAATTTGACAGCAGTTAAAATAACTATCAGACTGTTTACCTCTAACTGATAAATATTTTCAATATTTTGGTGCTGTCAAAAACTATTTGAATCACTTCCTGGTATTTCTTTAGACTTATAAATAATTTTAGAATACTTTGTAGATTTTCCAGAACTATTTTTACCATTGGGTAACTTTTTTTTTCCAATTTTTTTATCAGAAAACTATTTTCTTGATTTATTAACAATAATCGTTAATAAATAATTAGATTTATAGGATCATTGAATTTTTTTTTCTATTAATTAGCAACAATATTGGAGTCTATCACATTTAAATAATTAATTGATACTAAAAATTAATGACTGTAAAAGTAATAAATATTTTAATGACTGATGATATTAATTTTTTTAATTCATTTCAAGAGTTAAAAGTATTTAATGACTTTAAGACAATAGTTAGTTAATCAAAGATGTAATTTAAAGATGTATGAGCAGCAGACTATTGGGTGGGGATGAATATCAATAGTTGCGGGGTGAAGAAAATGATGTGATCACATGTTGTGGGCAACAGTTAATTATAGATAATATTGACAAATACATAATTGATTAAATAAATCGTAAATTTTCAATGACTAAAATATTGAAAAACTTTGTTGCTCAAATGCTACTAATTGCTATCAAATTCTAAAAACTTCACTGTCCAACAATTCTGAGTCTTTAAAATGATCAAAAATTTCTCAGACAATTTAAAAATCATCAACATTAATAAAAGTATTAAATGAAAAAGAATTTTCCGAATATCCAGGAAGTGAATTCTTTTTATTATAATCAAAATTTAGTTCCTGCACCTTCTAGTCTTCCGTTATTAACCAGCAGTGAATTGTTAGACTTCCTCGATGAATTTCGTGACATCTGACTATGACTGGGGCTGCTATCAGTGCTCTTTTTTTCCAAGACATCATGGCAGCTGTATGACGTATGGGCGACAGTCAGCATGGGATGAACACTGCCTGAAATAAATTATTTTATAAGACCATACTCTCTCAAAGTCTTTAGACAGAATTGATAAAATACCATAAGAAATTTCTTTATGATGATGATCCTGTTCAAAAATTTTTGATCATTGGAATCATCAACACCTAAAGTATATTTCTAAATCCAAAATAATCCTTAATACCTGTTCTATTACGAGCAGAAGCCTCACTATCAGTTCTATGATGACCTAAAGCTTGAATTTTTTCCGTAAGTCCATGAATTTTGTCAGCGAGTGATGAACTTCCATGGCTTTCAGTGGAAGCCCCAGGGAGTCCAGTGCTATTGACATTGGTGCTTGATGTTGTATGAGATGTTATTGCTGCACATGCTGTTGTTGAAGACATAACAGCCATTTCCTTTAGACAAATAAAATAATATGATAATAAAATAGATAAAGTTGTAGTTTTATACACTGTAAAAAATAATTCCTGATGGACAAACCAGATTCGTTTGGCTCAAGTACTCCGTACGTTTGAATACAGCCAAATGCGCGAACTACTTGAGTCTACTGCGCTGTACGTTTGACAATTTTGTTTATTCCAAATGAAAGTTTCTTGAGTGAAGAGACTGATTAGTTAGAGCCAAGTCTATAGTTCTTGACACAATCGAAAAGATAATTTAATGTAACAAAAATAAAAATTAGTTTGAAGCCATTAATGCTTTTGAGATAATAATAGGTCTTATTCTTTATAACTTCACTTAAGTTTCACTTAAATTGAATTTTAGGTGATTAAAAGTATGTATTTTCAGTGGACTGAAAATTTTATTAAATGAAGTAAATTTTAATGTTGAAAGAAATATTTACTTAATTAACAGAAACCATCTTCGCAATTATTATAAAACAAAAATCGATTTATCTCAGGTTGTTTTTAAGTATTCATGCAAAAAAAATAGTGAGCTAGATAAAATATTATATACAATTGGAATAAAACGAACAATCAGTTGACTAGAATGATGATTACTTTTACAGTACATCTCAGATCAATTCATGAAAACTATTTTTATGTTCATAGAACTGTTTTTTATGTTATATCAACAGCAAAAATAGTTTAATTTAATCGAAGATGTAATTCTATAAAAGTAAAATAATAGTTTTGTAAAAATGTTTTAAAATTGTACTCTAATCAACCTCAGATTTAGTACAATACAATTACTATTTAATATAAGTGTGAGGACTATTAAGTTCAATTTATTTATAATTTTGTTAAAATATGAAATTATACTTAATTCAGAAAATTTCATTCGGTTGGAAGAAGCTTATATTATTTTATTGAAAATTTATTGAAGGTTGATTATATGAAGTATAAATGAAAAAATTCATAAATGTATTATCTGTTTCATCTACTTTATATTTTAATCAGTTTGGTTTAATTGTTACAACTACAATTAACAAAAACTTTTTTTAATCTTATATCTAAAGAATACATATAAACTTACAAAAATTTTTAACTCAACAAATGATATAATTTTGTCCATTTGCGATTGCATATTCATCCCTCGGGATTGGATCAATTAAATCCCGGTGGCTCAAAAAACTCCACATTTCTGTGGTAATAATTCTGTTAGCATGATAATGTTTCTCAAACTAACATCTAACAATGAAATTAGGAACGTTACATTATCTTCATCTACTAAAATATACTTAATTTTACCAAATTTATTTACTTTATTAGTTTTTAAGATCATATTTTTCATATACTTAATACTATTGACCATAGCCCAAGAAGTAATAACAAACGTACCACTTAAATCAAAATTGGTGTTTGTATCATTAACCAAATAATGTTCATTTAAATCTGTTATTTTAGTTTCGATTGATGGACCGATAGAAATAACACATTTTTCAAAACCTTTTTGAGAAAGAAATCTTTCATTTAAAATAAACTGATTCATAAGTGCGAGACTATAACAGATATTTTTTCTATTTTTAATAACTTGAGCGTGATGATGAAAATCACGATGATTTGCTTCAAATCGCATGCAAGATAATGGTAATAAAGGACCTAGTAAGTGAAGAATACGAGCATAATGAAGCATAAAATGTAATTTAGGTTTTAGTAATGTGTCTTTATATAATTTTAAAAATAATTCATGATGATCGGTAATGAGTTGATTTAATGTTTCAATAATACAACCATCAATAGAGTTACTCAACAAAATACTAGCAATTTGTTTAAGTTTTAAAAATAACTGCCATGGTTCATTTTCACAAGGAATAAGATGACCAATCATGAAACTGAGTAAATTCAATAATGTTAACATTTCAGAAGCACTGCAAATGTAAAGACCATTCTTTAAATTATTTTCTGTGAATAGTGGAATGTTTTTATTTGAAACATTCCGTCCGTAATTAAAATTTTGCATCCGATTATTCAAGTATGATAATGATAATGATACATTTTTTTCACTAATTAAACTATTGATAATTGTAGGAATTTCGTATCTCAATACACCTTCTAAAAAGTCATGCATAATATCAGCATACAGATTTTTAGTTAAATGGAAATTTGGTAGCTCATGAAATAAGCATGATTTTTTAATACCACACGTTAGATCTTTTAAATCATCATTATAGTTTTTTACTGTTCGAAGAACTTTCGTATTTTCTACTGTTTGTTTTTGCATAATATTCTTTGGTTCTCGACAAAATCTGCAATAATAAGTAGAGTTAAAACTTTCATTGAAACCTAGTAAATAGTGAATCCCCAAATTATCGCCACAAACAATAGCTAATGTAAAATAAACTTGAACTGTACCATTTTCCGTTAGAATTTCAAGGCCCTCACTTTCTAAATATTTCAGTTCGTTAATTAAATTTTTAAATATTTCATTAATGTTCGAATTTCCAAATGAATCTTCTCGATGCATAGTTCGATGTATCAGAGCTAAAAATATATTTTCAATTTTTGATGAATATTCTGGGGGTAAAGAAGTTATTTTATAGTAGATTACACCAATTTTATCTACTGAAATATGAGAACCTAAAGGGTTGTTAATTTCTAGTTCGTCGAAGTAAATAGTTAAAGGGAAGACCTTTTTATTTACAAATTTCAATTTCAGTTCCCGCCAAAGGGTACCTTTTAAAAAACTATCAAGTTCACCCAAACTTTCGCTTTCTTTTTACACATATATTCATCAATAAATTTGTAAACATTTGGCAGCTCCAGAAATTTTTTTAATACTTGACGCATTGAAATAAATTCTCCCGTAGCATTACTTAAAACATGAATATTTTTTTCTCCTTGAATTTTTGCCTAAGAACAGTATCGATTGTAAAACGTTGTGGTTTAATGAAACATCCAGTACTTGAAAAAAATTCCTTTCTTTGATGTTCAGTTTGTAAATTTTTCAAAGGATTAGTCATAATAGTAAGGATTTCATCTACTTCAGAATCATAAACGTTTTTATTTTGGAGGACTTCTCTAACTAAATGAACACCACACGATTCAAATAATTCGGATGTGTTATTAACTATACCTTGTATTGCAGATCTTGATATATTGGGATTCGCATGTAATTTAGAAAGAAAACTAATCGCTGCACTATGAACTGAATTTTTTACATCATTAAGTGTGATCTTCTGAGATATATTTTGAGTAGTAGAATTTGATGAAGGTTGTATTATTGGAGATAATGGTATAGTATATATATTATTATCATTGCCACAAGCTACTGAATCTTTAAAATTACTAAAATTATCATTATTATTATCCTCTACAGGAATTTTATGTTTTAAACGAATATGTTTCTTTAAAGAATAATAATCACAATGTAATCGTAAACAGAATGGTTGTTTACATTTAACCGATCGATTAAAATATAAACTGTGTTTTAATTTACAGTGAACAAATAGGTCATTCATTATTTTAAAATGACAATCGCAATATGGACATATAATACCCATTTCTAAACTCATTTTTCATTCTAATACAACGAGAAGTAATTAAATTAATTTTTAATAAGCTCAAGAAGCTTACTGACATGAGTTATATTTTCATCAGTATCAGTTGTAAATTTCAAAATACCGTGCTGTAACAACGTCCAAATTTGTTTGCTTTGTAACGGAAATCCAACATTCCAGACATAAAATATTTTGAAACAAATTAAAAGTGCTGTTAAAGGTGAATCAAAACGATAAAGAGGTTTATCAAGTATCACCATGAAACTATTCACATCTTTTAAAGTATTTCCTATTCCGAGTATATATGGCTGGACAGTTGTTTTTTTTTTGCGCATCTGTGTTACTTTATCTTCATGAATTTTTTCAATATCTCCAACGTCCTTCAAAAAGAATAAAATATTATTTACAATGTGTATAAGACAAGTAACTTGGATAATTAAAAGTCTAATTGTTATATATTGAATTGTACGAAATATCATTTAATATTTAAAAATATAATATTTTTAAACATTTTAAATACAACATTGTAACTCCATATGAATGGAAAAAAAAATAATTTTAATTTACTTAAAAATTCTGTAAGACTGTAAAATAACAATATTCATAGAATACTACTTGAATATTGAATTCCTGATAATTTTTAATATATATTGTTAAACTTACTTTAGCATGCACTGCAAATCCTTGTTGGCTCTCTAATATTGTTGGTTTCCAATACTCTTTATCAACTTTAGATACACCAGCTCGTGGAGGAACGGCAAAAGGTAATAATAATATTTCAGCAAAACGTTTGGCATCTGTTATGTAACATTTCAATAAATCATCGTAGACATAAGGGAAGATAATAAAATAGTTATTTTCACTTACACAAATTAGTATTTTCATCATCAATTATATTTAACAGCTCTTGAACGTCGTCTGTATAACTTTTTTTCTTTCTAATAGTTTGATCAAACACTTTTGTGACGAAACATTCCCAATGCTCATAGAATTTTGATTCAGAGGTTGTATACAGCTCACAAAAATCAATATTTACTAAACGAAAACCATGGTTTGGATCTTTTAGCACTGGATACTTTTTTAGATAGTCGAAGACATTTCCATTTGATTTCATTAATATATCATTACGAGCTTTAGCTGTTATCTTCCAATGATGATCAATTAGTGTAAAATCACGATTATGATCCAACCATACCAAACTTTCAGCTACGTCTTCAGCTGAAACAATAGTAATGTTTTATTCCATCTAACATTTAGTATGTATATACATATATATACATACATATGTGCGTGTGAAACATGTTAGTAAAAAAAGTTTACCTAGTGGTTCAATTTCATCTTCATCTGTATTTTCTGATTGGTCTTTGCGTCTAACTGTACCTGTTAATTGGGCAAATAAAGATTTGCGATTTTTAATTTTATCATACAATCTGCCACCAGGTTTCTTAGATTTTTTGTTTTTGGAAAGACTTTTAGGAATTCCTGGTCGAAAATACGTCGTTGAATCCTCAGTTGGGAACCATTTTTTAATTTGGTTTGTTAAATCGATATAATCTTGCGTCACAAACTTACTGAAAATAGAAATTATTTGTACTTTATTCAAATATTAGTTAATTTGTACCATAAATTTTTGTAATTGATAAATGAATTAATCAAAAAGAAGACACATATAATAGTCTTAAAATATATAAAAAACAATTCTTACCTATATTTATCAACGACTAAATCATCAGCAATACAATCGCACAGCAAAAAAGATGATACGTCGGACAGTCTATTGTTTCTCTTATAATCAGCTAACAAAGGATCTGCTAAGTTACTTCTTTTACTTAACAAATCATCTAAATAATCTCCTTCTAATTTTTTCAAACGCTTTCTATACTCGCTTTCTCCCGTATATGTTCTTTTTTCTTCAAAATTTAATATTATATAAAAATTATATACATATTTACAACGTAAATTTAAGATGTAAATTGATAAATAACTTACAAAGTTGTTTTTAGGTCGGTTTGTGTAACATAGAGCTGTTTCGGTAGATTCACTCAATGGTGTTGAGTCATCCTTTTTATTAATAATAAAAGTATATATTTTATTAAAATATGAATTATTTAATTATAATATTACGATGAGTATCCGAAACTGAGTGACTTACAATGACGTTTTCAGACTGAATGACGCGTTGCGTAGTTCCAAATGCTATTTTCCATTGTTCAATAAATTTTATTCTTTTGCCAACAACAGGAACCAATTCCTTGATTAAATCCGTGGATAGCGATTTTAAGCAGTCATAAGTGATTTCTTGTTCTGCCGATTGGAAATGTAAAAGAAGATCGCATAAAATATAAAAAAAAGAAAATGACAGTTTTGTTATATAATCAGAAGTAATAATTGAAAATTCAATGATACTTTATGTACAGAATATCGATAAATTCAAGACAGATGAAATAGTTAAATATATTAATAATGAACCTGAAAATAGATCCACTAAATCACTGAATCCCCAATCATTCAAACACTTCTTTGTTTCCTCATCCGCCATGTAGAACACTTATTTTTTCAAATTCTTTTCGTATAATAAAATACTTTTCACTATAACCAACCAAAATATTTCTTTTTCAAAATTTCCACCACTTTCAAATGTTTAAAAAAACATACAGAATCATTTATACATTTAAGAATTTAATAAGAATAAACGTACCTTTTTTAGCACCACAAATCACTAGTGTATGATGAAACAACTGAACTATATCTGACCAAATTACCAACGAAAATGACTAACGCATCTCTAGCGTCCTATAAGTTTATCATACCGGCACTTTACCTAAACAAAACACAACGCGGCAATAAAAATATTTAGCTCACTCATGTACACCCATACAACTATACATGTACAACTTACTTATTTCTTATATGGCGATAGCTGCATGTATAGGTGTATGATATTTAAACTAACCGTTATTGATCATTATTTTAGATACAATTTTTCATAAGAATTTTAAATAAAATTATTTACTAGAATTTATTTTTACAAACCATACTTAAGTAAACATAAAGTGCTGCTTTCATATACTATGAAGGATTTCAATGAATCGTTTCTCTTTAGAGAAATACACTTATTTTTTATTACTCTTTCGAAATTTGTTTAGGAAATTTCCAAAATAAATATTTTATTCTTGTTTAAATTAAGTTAAGAATTTGAACAACGTCTTGCAGTCACACACTATATAATAGTTCAATGTTTGTTTATTAAAAAATAAATATATAATCTTCAATTAATATTTACTATAATAAATATTAATGTGAATTTTTTAAGAAATGAATTAAAAAATTATATGTTTGAAAAAATGATAACTTATTATATTAAAATTGTCTATCACATTAAGTGAAATAGAGCAAAAATTAGGTTCAAATAATTGTGAATGGTATTATTTTGATTCAAATGCCGTAAAAATGAAATTTTCCTTATAAAAAACTTTTTCAATTAAATCAATAATACAAAATCTTTCATAGAAGTATGGCTTGATATTATAACAATTACATTTAAATTCTTGTCAAGTATTTTTGGATTTTTCCGTGATTGGATGAAACTATTGCTACAACCAAACCAGATTCTCGTCTCAAGAAACTGTCGTCGGTTGACAAAAAACTTTTTTTGTTTCATGGAAATATATTAAATCAAACATACCAGAAGTTTCAATGAAACCTCTTTAAAATAAAACGTTTGATTCAAACAATTTGTACTTTTAAGCCACGTGCATGCAAAATTTACTTCAAATATACTTTTACATTTTATCAAATATTGTTTTCATTACGCTTAAACTTAAAAACTTTCAGATAAATATCTAAGTAGTTTTTTATTATCGAGTAGAGATTTTCATTCAAAAAAAAGGGTTTTCTGGACACAAACTGTTTTTTTTTGCTTCAAATAAAATTGATTTTACTCAAAAAAAAATTGTCAAACTCCTAATGAGTTTGAAGCCAGAATTTCATT